>NW_023466977.1:0-7026 GCF_013731165.1 Rhagoletis pomonella
ATGCATGCACAGTTTCGGTTGAAAACCGAAATAATGCATATGAAAAACCCGAAGTAATGCATACATGCACAGTTTCGGTTGAAAACCGAAATAATGCATATGAGAAAATACCGAAATTATGCATATGCATACTTTCGTTTTAAAAGCGAAATAATGCATATGAAAAAAAAACGAAGTAATGCATACATGCACAGTTTCGGTTTAAAACCGAAATAATGCATATGGTAAAAACCGAAATAAAGCATACATGCACAGTTTCGGTTGAAACCGAATTAATGTCTAAATGCACAGTTTCCATATGCGCAATTTCGGTGCCCCCTAAAGAAGTGCTTAAATGATTTTTTTTTCACCTTTCTACTGATACCTCATAAGTCTAAATCGTAATAGCTTTGGCCCAGTTATTCAACTTCTTCATAAACCAATCTTCTTTACGGCCCTACAACTAAATACTAAGTAAAAAAAAAATAAGTTGTTATTGAAAAAAGTAATTTGTAGCTGCTTTTAAATTAATTTCATTTCCTGCTGGATGTTAGCATGTGAATACATACATACAAGACATAGATCATGTGTGAAATAGCACTGGGTTTATGGTTACATATGACCCGCTTATAACAGGCTCGACTCAATGCACCACAAATGAGTGCAATTGCCATACTCAAAATACTGAAACACAACGCTAGTGCATATGCATGCATACTCGCGCTTTTGACGAAATGCTAATTGCCGATCTATACATGCAGGCGCATAAGCATTTAATATGGAAAAAACTGCATCGTGAGTCGCATATTAAAACTTTATTGATATTTCTAGTAGTTTTCGGAAAGGAATGCGCTAAGAAAAAAAATATTTTTTATGTACATATGTATGTACATGTGTGCAAAACGCGAGTGTATTCATACGTAGATGTGGAACTACGAGGGCCAATAAATCAGTATTTACAAAAGTTAGGAAAAAAAACAAATTTTGTTGGCAAATTGTTGTTGTTGTTGTTTTCAGTTGGTGAAACACGTGAGGAAACTAACAGGCTTTCTGTGAGTTTCGACTGGAAGTAGATTAACGACTATTAGGCGATTATCGATTGCCTATGGTATTGTGAGTGTCGATTTATCGTTCAATTAGCAACCGTACTTAAATCTATATCACAGCGCACGGCAGTGCGCGCGAGTGACGAAAGCACCAACAGTAGCATGCTGAAATTACTCGCTTATATATACACGAGATTTGGAAGTTTTTATCCAGACGTCCAATCGACATGTTTGATATATCGTTGGAAAGGTCTTGTCCAGAAAATATATTCAAGCTTCGTAAACAATTAACCGGATTCTTAAAAATTAGGCTAAAGTGTTGCGAAACAAAAGACGTTTTTTGCTTTTGTCGGTTAAAGGGGGCATGTGGGCACACCCAACATATTTAGTGTTATTCTATAGGCCAATACCTTTCAAACGATACCTTATATATTAAGTTCCGGCCACGAGTTGGAAAGATATAGAGGTAAATGTGTTTTGGTTCGTGTCTCCACTACGAGATGCTTTGGTATGTATGTGGCGTCTGTACGTACCATCATTTAATTTTTTTCAACGTTTCAGGAATTAAAGTACAAAAAAAACTAAGAAGGTTTTGTTCCAGGATGTTTTGATTTGTATGCATTTGTGGGCGTGGCTGCTGCCTGAAATTCGAAAAAAGGCAATTATTTAAACTACCACTGAGGCCGCAATACTCAGTCCATGTCATTGATGGGGATATCAGTAGAAGGGTCTTCAAACAAGCTATCTAACGCTACCTTTTGTGTTTATGAAATATAAATATGTCATAACATTATCGCCTGAACACTAAAAATCGGGCTGCTGAAAATGTACATTTCGGGTATTTCCTCAAAAACTGGTGAGTCGATTTTATTCTAGGATTCCTCAAGTATAGCCCAAAATCTTAGCTTTCATTTGGTATATAGCTTATATCTGAGAAAACTCTTGTTGTGGAGATATGGCGATTCAAATTGAAAAAGTCGCCCCAAATAGCGACCAATGGTTTAAAATTAATATATTCGTCTAATTTGGTTACTTTAAGATATAAAGATAACATACCCAGTTCCCCGAAAAAATTGCCCATTCCCCGATTGCCACTCAAACCGATATTCCCTGCAAATCGGGGGGATTTCCCGCGAATTGACAAGTTAGAGGATGCAGCTGTACTAATCACTTCGTACATATCTTGGAAACCACAATTTGTGTGTATTTTATAGTTTTTTCCAGTCACATGTCGAAATTGTAATATTTTTCACCATTTTATTGTAGGTATGTACACAGTATTTAACTATGCTACATGGGTTTATCACCCCCATACAATATTGCCTATATTTGTACATAAATATGTATGTATGAATCCATTTAGTTCACCCAATGTGCCGCTACTACTTACATAAAATGTATAAATTGCCACTGACCAAAACTACGTGAGAAAAAAGCATTAATATCACGAGTGCAACACACACCGTACACGTGGTAGAAGTAAAACTTCTCAAAAAAAAGCAGATGTGTGCGCCCCGCACCCGGCAGAAATCTTACCCAAAATAAACTGCGAGACAATCAGACGAATACAGTTGTTTATTGCATCCAAAGTTGGTACCAAGTTGATAAGTTTTTATCATTTCTCATAATTTTCGTTTAATTTTATTTTTTCGCATACAGAGGATCATTCATCATCTTTGATCATTCTTTTTTGCTTTATGCCGTATACGAAAAATTATATGTTTCAATGCACACTAGGCTGGGTCGATTTTGTATGGGGGGAAAATAAAAGTCATTTGACCGCATTGTAATAGTAATATTATGATGTTTTAGGCCTAAGCCAATTGTTATTGGCCAAGAAAGATTAATTTAAAACTTATCTTTAGCCCGCGCAATTAAATCAAAGTGTATGAATTTCGAAAATGAAACTTTGGCTTGTAATATCTATGGAATGAGTTATTGTTATAAAAAGGATGATATATCAAATTAAGGGCTATTAAATTTAGTACCTCACGTTCATTCATCATTTTTCAATAAGTCTACACGTTTTTAAGATATCAAGATAAAACTTACAAAAACTATAATTTTCCCTTATGAATTTCCAATTCTTCATTACTTCAGCAACCAAGTGAAAAATACAAACAAGTGAGACGAGATTTATTTCAAACGGTTTAATGTTTTCGGATGTTTATGTAATACTAGAGGGACCATAGACTTAGTCACGCCGATTTGGTCAGTTTTCAAGATCGTGGTGAGTGAATGTATTGTCAAAGATTAGGAATCGTTTGACAAGTTATTAGTAGTTTCAAACATATAAGAATTAACATACATTAGCATAGTGCAATTAGGGTGAGAAACGCCCATTTTAAGTCCATTTTTGCAGTCTTGAAAACTGGTGCGGAATGGTTTCATTAGTCGCCGAAGAAGCACATTTTTCGCCGTTTCTAAATTTGCCGTTATATGAAAGTAGGGGACGTCCAATAAGTTTTTAGATATACATAAATATTTTAGTTAATTCCATTATGTGAAAAAGTGACTGTAGGTAAATGCAATACTCTTTAACATGTCTAGGGAAATCCTTTTGAGGACTCTCCAATTGGACGATATTGCTTTGCATTAAGCTTGAACGAAAAAAGTCACTCGCTGGCACACATTTCTGTAATCCGGGTCTTTCATTTAGAGGTTATATATGCAATTGAAGAGAATTTTTTTTTAGAAAAAAAAACTTGAGATGCACTTAAGTTTTTGGATATAACTTTGCTAAATGTTACTCGATCGGTGAGTAATAATTAACAAATTGAAGGCGAGACTTACTGTTACTGATTTATGATAATAATATGATGAAAATCGTTCAGATTATAAACCAGTTATTTTAATATAAAAAAAATCTTAACAAAATCTTTTTTGTCATTTTGCTATATTTGCAATTTTTAAATTGTATGCATAAACATAAGTAAACTAATTAGTGTTTCGAGAAGTTGTGCCTGTTCAGTGTTTCCATACTCATTTGCATAAACAAAATTTGTCCACGATGATGGAAAATAATGGCTATTCTATTAGTGCTACCGAAATTGTTCCTCAATTTGCAAAAATTCGCAAACTATAGCTAATATTAAAAAAAGATTAGAATATTTGGAACTAGCGATCTAAATGCACGCCAGCAATATTAATGCTGTTCATCACATCTTTTGACTATAGGCCAGTGCAATTATCAAGAGAACAATTAAAATTTCCTTGAAAATAGTTAAGTTTCAAATTAACGATAAGCTAAAGTGCTGCGAGAAATGATATTTGACTTTATCTTTTGCGTTAACGGATTCATTATCTAATAATATGCACCAACCCTTTTTACTGAACCCAGAATTTTTAACAAGAATTGGTCTTATTCGACTAGCGTGCTGTGGGTCTCTTGGCGGTCGATGCGCGGGCTCTCACAATTAAAATAAAATACTAATATTTTGCAGGCTTGTTGTTGACTTCATGATACAATATTTTTTCACTATTACCAAGGGATTTGAGAAAAATTTGATTTTCGACCCGCCCTAATGGACACATCGCTTTGAATACATAATTTAGATTTAGATAATATTTTTAGCAATTTAGTTGAGAAAAATAAAACATTTAGATTATTGTTTGTATTTTGGTCGATTTTAAATTTGCTACCCCAAAATAATTGATATCAAATAAAACACCTCTTTGAGGTAAAATTTTCGAGTGACGAAAGTTGAACTAGAAACACAAAATTTATGATATCAATTTCGTGACGAAAATTATACGCATTTTTTAACTACCTTGGAAACGTACGGAAAATCTTTTTTTATTTATTCGGAACATTGCGAAAATCCGCCTACTGCTAGAAACACAAAATAAAAAACAAAATTTTTGCAACGATGCGTATGAATAAAAAAGATTTTCCCTACCTTTCCAAGGCAGTTAAAAAATGCGTATAAGTTTCGTCACGAAATTGATATCATAAATTTCGTGTTTCTAGTTCAACTTTCGTCACTCGAAAATTTTACCTCAAAGAGATGTTTTATTTGATATATAATACGCGAAGGCATTTTTTGTGCAGCATAAAAGATCTGCACCGTTCGCTCGATTTTCAAAAATGAGGTGTCAAATTAAAGCGCTTGGCCTGTAGATGCAAACTGGTTTTATTTTTTCGAAAGGAGTTGCCACCTATTAAATAATTAAACTCAAGTTATTTACTAATCAATGCCCTCAAATCCGCACCGTTCGTTCGATTTTCAAAAGTGAGGTACCAAATTAAAGGGCTTAGCGTGTGGATGTTCAAGAAGGTTTTACTTTTTCGAAAAAAGTTGCCACCTGTTAAGAAATTAAGCTCAAATTAATTTAAAAGTTAAATCAGTTATTAAATATGGGTATCAATCGAAATGGTTTTGAAAAGGCTTTATTACTTAACTACGTATAGGGGGGTTGCCTCATGTTAAAAAAAATTTAATTAAATTTTAATTAAAGGAATTTGGTAAGTAAATAAGGTATCGCTATATGGGTGTCATACAAAAGAGGTTTAAGAAGGTAGTAGTTTGGAAATATTTTGAATAGGTTTGCCACCTATTTGAGAAGTCCTAATTGAATTATTTTAAACCCATGTTATATGAAATATTAACGATGGATGTCAAATTAAAGAGCTTCAAGAAATACTTAGTTTGACAATTTAGAACATTTTTGATGTGCTTGAGGGTTGACCAGCATAAAGGGCTAAACTAAAATTATTTAATAAGAAAAATGAACTACTAACCGATAATCAATGGAATTGGGTTTAAAATTCTTTATTTAAGAGCTATATTTAGGAAGGTTGCCACGTGTTTAAAAAATGAATTTCCACTTAATTCATCAGTTACTTGAAATATTTATAACAATGTCAGGCGAAAAATATTTAAGGAAATTTTAGTTCAAAAATAATTTTTAATAGGGTTGCCGCCTGTTTTAAAAGCGGTATTTCGTTTAGTTATACATAAGTTATATGAAATTTTAAAATATGGTTATCAAAAGAACGAGTGTAAGAAATCTTTAAATTGAACATTTTTTTTTTTTTTTGTTGAAAAAAATTAAGCTCAATTTATTTAGTAAGTTACATGGATTGTCAAAAGATGGGAATCAATCGAAATGGGTTTGAAAATAGTTTATTTCTATACTTTATTTACGAGATTAATTAATATTATTATTACGAGAATATTAATATTACTAGATTTAATTGAAATATGTATAACAATTCCAGGCGAAAGATTTTAGTTTGAAAATACCTTTAAAGAGGTTGCACCCGTTTGAAAAGTCGAATTTGTTTTACTTATACGAAAGATACATAAATGAATTATCGAAATATTAGTGTCAAACGAAAGAGTTTTAAGAAAACTATAGGCTGTGATATTTTTAATTAGAGTTGCTATCTATTTTTTTTTTAAGGTCATCACATCTGCAACGTTATTTCGAATCTCCAAAATGAGAAGTCAAATTAAAGAACTTGGATTCTACATAGATGTGCACAGGTTTTATTTTTTGAAGTTACAGGAAGATTTAAAATTTGATGAAATGAAAACCGACACCATGCGAGACCTCTCATCACTGAGAAATGATTAGGAAAATTTTTAAAGGTTTTTGAATAGGGTTGGCTGTTTAAAAAATTCAATCAAATGTTGGCATTTTGCGCCATGCGGGTTCACTAGTATTTTTTAATCGCTCATCGTCCTACAGACGTCCATAAACCTAGCTGACCCAAGTCACCAAAAATCAATAAAAATTAGCTAGGACTTAGGTGTCTTTTAGGTGTTAATTAGGGTCTCCAATTAATTTAGGTTTTACATTTTCCAAATATATGCTGGAATTAGGTGTCTTTTAGGTGTTCTTCAACGCCACTAAAACTAATTTAGTAGCTCCATTAGTACGTGTGTCAAGTTAGCACTACACTTTTCGAAATTGGAAAAGTTAACTACGGCATTAATTGTAGTGTTTTTGTTGTAAATTTGTTGTGGAAAGAAAAAATTTGTAGCTCTCGTTTTTT
>NW_023466978.1:0-7025 GCF_013731165.1 Rhagoletis pomonella
CCCCCTTCGAGAGCCACAACTCAAACTTTTCATAGCGGCAACACATGCAGGAGGTGTGGTCAAGAGGGACACTTCGCCAGAAGGTGCCGTAACCCACGGAAGCTGTTCTGTTGGGAGTGCGGCCGGGCCGACATACGGACAATAGAGTGCTGCCGGGGGCGTCAGGGAAACGAGAGAGGGCTTCAGCAGGGGACCGGCGCGATGAAGCCCCCGAGTACAGCGCCGGACAACCAATAATTTTGAGCCAGGAACGCGGCCGCCTCTACGCCCTCATCTCGTCGGGTGGAGCGCCCGCGGAAGCCGTCATCGACACAGGAGCCTCGAGAAGTTTCGTGTCCGCCAGCGTGGCGGAGCAATTGGTTAGCTTGGGGAGAGGCAAAAAGATAACTGTGGCCATAAGAATCCTTATGGCCGATGGTACCAGGAACCAAATATCCGAGGCCGTGAGGACCGTAGTCCGCCTTGGGCAAACGATCCACAACGCCGTTCTGCATGTCGTGCCTGGAGCAATTGACGACATCATTTTGGGCCTGGACACACTAGGGGGAATGGGAGCTACGGTGTCCTGCGGCGGGCACCGCGTCGTATTGACGGAGCCACCTATACAACCCACGTCGGTGACACCAAGCGAGCCAACACCAAGCACCGAGGACCCCGAACCACCCGCCATGACGAACCATCGCCCACCAAGGAGCAGAAAAGGGAGGCGCCATACAAGACGACGGTCCGCAAGGGAGAAGGTCAACAGAATTGAACACGAGGACCTCAACCACGAAGATGAGGCAGCCCGCATACGCGATTTTTTAGCCGAAGAACTGCAAAAATTCGAGACTATTAGCGGAGTAGCCACAGTGGGAGAGCACCGGATCATCATGACTGACGAGCGCCCCATCAAACAGCGGTACTTCCCGCGCAACCCCGCAATGCAATCTGTAATCGAGACGGAAATCGATGAGCTACTCAAGAAAGGATGTATTGAGCCGTCTCGCAGTCCGCACAGTGCACCGATCGTACTAGCCCGGAAGAAGAACGGCAAGTGGCGCTTATGCGTGGACTACCGGCAGCTCAATAGCCGGTCAGTACCGGACGCATACCCCTTGCCGAGGATACAGCACATATTGGACAAACTGCGCCAGGCGAAGTACATCAGTAGTTTAGACCTCAAGAACGGGTACTGGCAGATACCTCTGGAGCCCAAAAGCCGCCCGTACACAGCCTTCACCGTACCGGGATGCGGCCTGTTTCAGTGGCGTCATTGGCCCGGAAATGGAGCCCTACGCGCTTGCCTACCTCGACGACATAATCGTCATAGGCTCCACCTTCGACGAACACGTGGAACACGTGCGGGAGGTACTCCGACGACTACAGCGGGCCAACCTGTGCATTAACCCCGAGAAGTGCGACTTTTTTAAAAGGGAGCTCCGGTACTTGGGCCACGTCGTTAGTGACAAGGGCATACACACCGACCTCGACAAAGTTGCCGCCATCAAGGAACTAAAACCACCGACCAACGTGAAGGAGGTACGCCGATATCTCGGGATAGCTTCCAGGTATCGCCGGTTCGTACCCGATTTCGCTGCGCTAAGCCAACCACTCACCGCCCTCCTGAAGAAGGGCAAACACTGGAGGTGGGGAACTGAGCAACAGGAAGCGTTCGACGTGATCAAAAGAAAACTCACCGAGGCCCCTATCCTCGCGTGCCCAGACTTCAGCAAGAAATTCACCCTGCAGACGGACGCGAGTAATTTCGGCCTAGGGGCAGTACTCACACAGGAGTTGGAAGGCGGTGAACGAGTAATCGCATACGCAAGTCGGAAGCTTAATAAGGCAGAGATCAATTATTCGGCCACGGAAAAGGAATGTTTAGCCATAGTCTGGGGAATACGCAAAATGAGGCCCTATCTGGAAGGATACCGATTCAACGTCATAACCGACCACATGTCACTAAAATGGTTAAATTCGATCGAAAGCCCCTCAGGTCGCATAGCGCGATGGGCCCTGGAGTTGCAACAACACGCCTTCGACATCGAGTACCGCAAAGGAAAACTGAACTTAGTCGCGGACGCACTGTCTCGACAGCCACTAGAAACGCTACTACGAACAACAGTGGCGGAACCACGATGCAAGTGGTGGCACAGACGGGTCGATGAAATGCGTACCAGCCCGGAGAAATACGCCGATTACATGATACAGGAGGGGCAGCTCTACCGTCATATCCCGTGTCGATCCCAGGACGAGGAGGCAGTCCCCTGGAAACTGAGTGTCCCCAGCCCCCTCCGTCGACGAGTACTGAGGGAGAACCATGACATACCAAGCGCGGGGCACATGGGTATTCGCCGAACAGTAGCACGGATTGCCAATCGGTATTATTGGCCAGGAATGTTTCGCGACATCAGCCGGTACGTCCGTCAATGTGAGTCCTGCCAGAAGTACAACCTGCTCTCGCAGGTCGCTCAAGAACCTTTCGCCACGGTGTATGCCGATTTCATCGGACCCCTACCACGGTCCACGCATGGCAACACCATGCTACTTGTGTTTTTCGACAGATTTAGCAAGTGGGTCGAGTTGGCCCCCATGAGACAGGCCACAGCGGAAGGACTTCGCCGCGCGTTTAGGGAGCGTATCCTCGCCCGATTTGGTATACCCAAGGTCTTCATCTCGGACAATGGTGTACAATTTACTAGCACGCTCTGGCAGCGTTACCTCCAGGAGGTGGGGGTGCGCCAAGAATTTACGGCCCCGTATACACCCCAAGAAAACCCGACGGAACGCGCCAACCGCACTGTAAAGCGAATTATCGCACAGCTTACGAAGACACAACATAGGCGGTGGGATGACCTCCTCCCAGAAATCACACTCGCCGTAAATACGAGCGTCACAGTCTCCACAGGATACAGCCCAGCGTTCCTGGTGCAAGGACGGGAACCACGACTACCAGGAGCACTCTTCGACGAAATAAATATCGGAACAGGCGAAATAGCCCCGACGGCCCAGGAAAAGTCCACAAGGATGCAGGAAGCATTCAGGATCGTCAGAAAAAAAAATAGAACGTGCCACGACCGACCAAGCGCGCCACTATAACCTGCGTCGCCGGGTGTGGAACCCAAAAATCGGCGAGCTGGTCCTCGCCAAAGAACACGGTCTATCTAAGGCAGCAGAGGGTTTTGCGGCAAAACTAGCCCCAAAATATGCCGGCCCCTACCAGATACTCCGATACGTATCCCCCGTAATCGTGGAGCTACGAAAGACTGACGACGGGAGGACAAGAACGGCGAACCTGGCCGAACTGAAGGCGTACAAGACAGCCGAAACACAGCCACTTAGCAACACGGAAAAGGGGGAAAAAGAAAACCATAAAAGAAATTAAATGTCTACTCCCAAAGGGAAACAAAAACAGAGAGAAAAAAAGGAAGGGAATTTAAAATAAAATAAATAAAGTTAGCAAGACCGTCGCATCAGTGGAGACCGTCATTCGATCGTCAACTAGCAGACCAACCACACGTGAATAAACGAAAGAATTTTGCAAAAGGTGAAAACCAATCAACCATGACCATGGAAGGGTTAGACAAAATGGAAAAGAGTGTGAAGCGCTTGCGTGAACGCGTAGCCGAGGAAAATGCGAAGCGACCGCGGACCCAGATGCTGGGCGTGGGGCGACCATAGGCCCACGGGATGCTGCCCGCGCACGCGCCGACGCCGCCGCGATGTACGCGGCACTCACGCACGCTACTGGACAGACGCGCAGCCAGCAGCAAGCAATGGCGACCCAGCTAGCCGCTAGGCGGACCGCCGTCGCACGTGCTGCCAGCATGCATGCCGTCACCATCCACGCGGAAACGACCCGCGCTCTGTCAGTGCACGCGATCGCCGCTAACGCAGCCGCAAGGTCCGCGACCACAGCCAGTATGACGACGGGCACCCACGCTGAAAATGCCGACACCGCACAGGCTACAACAGCACGCGCCGTCGCAGCCCAAACAATTGCACGATGGACCCTCGCCGCGCGCACGGCCTCCGTACACGCTACAGCGGCGTTCACCAACGCAGCGCGCGCTGCCCACGAAATCGCCGGGCGCACACTAGCCTCTTCCCCGTCCTTCAGCCCTTCGGGAGACGACCGGGCAGCCGCCTTCTCGGTGAGGAGGGTAGCTCCAGATCACGACACTAGATACGGGAGCGGAATGGACACGGACAAGACTGCGTCCACTGGTAGCCCGCCCAACGAGCGACAGCGCATCGCACACCACCTCCCCGAACACCAGCACCGACTGAAGCAGTATCACAACCACGATGCTCGTCAACACCACCAATGGGACAAACGGTAACCTGCGCGTCCTGTGTGAGGTTCCGCGCGGGAGAATACCGAGACAACGTATACCGGTGGGGCGCACGTATATGTCAGAAACATCCCAAGCCTTACGCCCGCCGAAGAGGGGGGGATGTGAGGCCTAAATATCCGCGGAATTTAGCCCACACGAACGCCCTACACCAACAATAACGACTACACCGGCAACAATAACAACTACAGCAACATCATCGAAACGGCTAACCAACATAAGAGACCGTATCAACACTCCCTGGTGACACCGTCACCATAGCAAAGCAACATGTAGCCATACGACTCAGCAACACGAAGAGCACCATCTATAAGAAATGTGACTTGGCAACACACAGGAGAGTCAGCACGGACCTGTGGTCGTGAACGCACAGCTACTAGAGAATAGCTCTCGACCTGTACATAGGCGACTATACAAGGCTTGGCTGTTCAAAGGTAGAGCGTCGCCACCCCACAGTCAACCGTGAAACCGCGCGACGGCGACGCCAGTTCACACACCAGCACCGCACCGACGTCACCCAGCAGCCGCGCACCAACGGAGTAACGCCGCAGTCACCCAGCAACCGTCCACCAACAGGGACCGCCAACGTCGCCCAGAGTCTAAGCGTCAGTAACGGTCGTGGTCGTGAACGCACCGCTGCTAATGAATAGCGCATGACCTGTACATAGGCGACTATACAGGGCTTGGCTGTTCAAAGGTAGAGCGCCGCCACGCCACAGTCCGCCGCGAACTCGCGTAACGGCGACGCCCGCTCGCAACGCAGCAGAGCACCGACGTCGCACAGCAGCAGCCCGCCGCCATCGTCGCACCGACGTCACGTAGCAGCAGAGAGCCGACGTCGTACATCCGCAGAGCGCCGGCATAGTAACGCCGACGTCAAATACTAGCAGAGCGCCGACACAGTAACGCCGACGTCACATAGCAGCAGAGCGCCGACGTCGCACAGACGCAGAGCGCCGGCATAGTAACGCCGACGTCACATAGAAGCAGAGCGCCGACGCCACACAGAAGCAGAGCGCCGGCATAGTAACGCCGACGCCACATAGCAGCAGAGCGCCGGCGTCGCACAACCACCGAGCGACGATACAGCAGCGCCGATAGAATAGCACCGTTAGGAATTTACATCCCGTTAATCATATTGTGTTTGTAATCTTAAGAATTTCCACGTTATAGAGAATATGGATAAATAAATAAATTACTATTTGCAAAGGCCCCACTATATAAATTTATTGTAACGGACCCTGGGCACGGCGAGTATACCCCAGCATAGAAAACAGAAGCGACGGGGCCTTCACAGAAAACGCTTCGTTACAATTGGCGCCCGAGCAGGGACCCTGCAAATAGTACAATACGAGGAGAACATTTCGAAGCCAATAATTAAACCAGCCATGACAGAACCAGTGAGCATAGCGTGGCTGGACAGTTGGTGTCCAAGGAACAGTTGGTGTCCATCACACAGAAACTGGGCATCGAACACACAGGCACCACTCGAGAGATAAGGAAACGGATAGCGGCATGGGCCGCCAAAGCACTCGTCGACCCGGAACTTAACGCGAAATTTCTCGCGATGGAAGCAGCATACAACGAACAGGAGGCCCACTGGAGAGACGAAAGTGAACCAATGACACCGTTAACCATGAATCAAGGCGAAAGAACCGCTAATGTGCCCGTTAGGCCGCCAACGCAGCGCCAGTTCACATATCCACCACCAAGTATACAACCGCCACCGCAACACCCGCCAACGACATCCATCGCACCAAACGCTGACGTGCTAAACAACGGCAACCATGTGCCTACCGTTACCTTTGCGCCCATCATCGACCAGGTACGCAAGTGGTCGGTGAAGTACGATGGAGGACGCAACCCGTTGGCGTTTGTAGAACGATTAGAGAAGCTGGCCGCCGTCTACACATTAGATGTAGACCTATTACCAAAGACGATGCCTGAATTGCTAAGTGGCACCGCCCTCCATTGGTACCGCAACAACAACGAGCATTGGACTAACTGGGTATTTTGAACGCCTGGAAGATGACATAAGGCAACGGAGGCAGCGCCCGCGAGAAAAATTCAAGGACTACGTGATCGCGATTCAAAACCTGATGCGACACGCGGGTCACAGTAGTGAACAACGGCTGGAAAGGATTTTTCGAAATAGCCACCCGGAGTACTTGCTCTACATCAAACGGCGAGATTTAACCACTTTGACGGAACTCCTCACACTCGCAGAAGACTACGAAAGCATCTACGAAAGCCGTCGGCGGGCCCCAGAAACCGCCCGACAAGAAATAGCGTGGCACCTTGGTGACGACACCATTATGTCACCACCCCAACCGAGACGGGCATTTCAGCAACGACCGCCACCACGCATGGATCAGCATCATCGAGAAGCATCGTATAATAACGCCGCGAGGACCCCACCCCCTTCGAGAGCCACAACTCAAACTTTTCATAGCGGCAACACATGCAGGAGGTGTGGTCAAGAGGGACACTTCGCCAGAAGGTGCCGTAACCCACGGAAGCTGTTCTGTTGGGAGTGCGGCCGGGCCGACATACGGACAATAGAGTGCTGCCGGGGGCGTCAGGGAAACGAGAGAGGGCTTCAGCAGGGGACCGGCGCGATGAAGCCCCCGAGTACAGCGCCGGACAACCAATAATTTTGAGCCAGGAACGCGGCCGCCTCTACGCCCT
>NW_023466979.1:0-7024 GCF_013731165.1 Rhagoletis pomonella
ATCCATTCGTCCTGAAATATACTAGCCAGAAGTGCGATTTCTTTATAAAAAAGAGAACCATTTTGAAATATGGGTGTTTTTACACTGTAGAAAATGATTTCTAAAACTTCACATACGCGGTTCTGCATTTTGCTGATACGCGGTTTTGCATTTTGTTGATACGTGGTTTTGCACTTTAAACGACGATATATATGTATATAAATTCACAGTGCGTAGTTATCTCAGTATGTTTGTACTGAAAATCTGTAGTTAACTGCCGATTCTGAGTTAAGTACGCACTGTGAATTTGGCCCTAAGTAGAATAATTATATATTAATTAGTAATAACCCTCCGAAATTCGGGTGAAAGCATTAAAGAGATACTTGCAAATATTAAGTATTTAAACTTAAGTAACAAATAAAACGTGATATTTATGAAAATACTTCAGTATTTAGCTCAACATTTATTTAAAGGGCTTCGTGAAAGACAACAATTAATCTTGTATTGCTAGAGACCTGATAACCAAAGATGATTTTAAAAGCAAAGAGCCATAAAAAGGTTATTGGGATGTGGTAACCATGTAAAGTAATGCACAAGTGTACATTGAGGTAATAGTGAGATTAAGTTATCTCATTTAATTTGTAATCTACAAACACATCCACACATGTATGTACTTATGTTGGTATGTACAAGAGTGTCAAATATTGTTTTTGTATATCATAGGATGGGAAATCGGGCGATCTCATTTCAAAAATGGTGCAAACGGTGTTTACATACATAAATATATTATTTTAAAGTGTAAACCTTCGTACTCTTACCTTAAATACCCTGGCATCACAGTAACTTAACCTGTAAATCCTATCGACTGTAAAAGCCAAGCGACTTTTTGAGTTTCCCGCATATTTGCTTTAAGTGCAACACCAGTATTGCCACTGAGATATGTGTTTTTTCTACCAAAAGGCTTAAAAACCTACCAAAAGTAAAGTTTCTTATCTCCATTCTGTGAATTAAAAGGGCTTTGCAAAAACCGGCTCGCGGTCTGCCACCTGAAATGCATCGACGAATGAATACCCTCCTTTCTTTGATAACAACATTTTTTATGCAATAAGGCAAACGGAAATAAGGCAAATTTGTGTTATCTCCCAATTGAATGTGAAATAACACAAATTTGCTTTATTTCATATTCTCGTTAAGCAATAAGACCAACTTCTAAATTTTACAATTTTGTAATAAAGCAAAATAGTGCACATAGTCATCCAGTTATGGCTCAGTTATGCATACTTGACATTTCATCAGAGTTGTCACATAAGGAATCTATTAAATGAGCTTTGCGTGCAAGCGGTTATCCAACGCACAGCATTACATAACGTCACCTGAAATGCAAAATAACGTAACAACATCTTCACTGAAATGCAAAAAGTCGTAACTTATAACAAATTCAAAATTCACTTTTTGATTGCTATGATGGATTTCATTGAAATACAACTCCCACCGTTTTATTAAAAAATAAGAAAATAGTCACAACTTTTTGCATTTCAGTGCCGATGTTGTTACATTATTTAGCATTTCAGGTGACGATATGTAGAAGTCTGTTGATTTTTGATTTCTACGTAAAAATGACATGATATGGGGTGCAGTGCAAAGTATGCATAACTGGGCTATTACATTTGCCAAATTTTGATCGGACCTCATAAAGCCCATGGCCATATCGGAAATTGACATTATGACCACATCAAGGGCCATATGTCCGTTTAAAATGATCACAATGTCAAATGACTTTATGACCGTTTTTAATTTGCCTTTATGACCATCTACGGCATTTTGTATTGACCTTATAATCATTTTTGAAAAAAAAAATAATAATAGTAATAGAAAGCCACTGGTTAACTATTGAAAAATTAAAGCTACCGAACTCAAAGTTTCAACAAAAAATTAGTACATCAACAAGTTTAACGGATGGATATGTCTGAAAAAGAAAAAATGAATGTGTGTATATGTAAGAAGTATACAAATTTGAAAGCGACCCCTGCTCAAAATTTGACGTGTTGTTGTACCTCATTTAATTTTTTTATATTGTAATAATGCTGGTAATAATATTATAACTAAAAATGGGTTTATTTTAACATATACCTCTCATGAAAACTTAACTTCGAAAACGCCTTAAAAATACCATAAATGCCAACTTTTTTTTGTTAATTTAAAGAAAAGATTCCGATATTTACTTTTTATATAGCTAGAAGATGTACGGAGGCCTATGGAACAAAGTTTTTGTCCCTAAAATGTGTCAAAACCGGCATTTATAAATTATAACTTTATATTAAAATATTTGGTCGTTTGTACTGATTTTTTTAATCAATTTGGACAAGTAAATTAGGTTTTAGTAGAATAAAAGTTTTTTGACTTCTGTTACATACTTTTATTCTTTTGACTTATGTTACTTTTTTTGTATAATTTTCAACTTCGTAAAAAACTTATAATGAAACTGATTTTTCCCGCCGAAATCCCACTGTTCGATTAGGGGACTTGTTAATCGATGGAATATATCATAATCAATCAATAAGAAAATTTTTGGATTTTTTGTTAGTTACGGCTTTGCATTTCAGGTGACGGTATATGCATTTTTTTATTTCCCTTCTGTACTTACATGGCACTACAGTTATTTGTGTAGTGAAGCTGGTATTTACAATTTAATAATAGTTTGTGTTGTCTGGAAATATTTTGGACTTTCCCAAAACGTCATTATAATTAATTCTGATCGGCAGAAGTAAGCGCTGACCAACGATCACGCATACATTCATACAAGTATGTACATTAGGGCGGCCCAAAAATGCATATGAAAAAGTAAAGTCGGAATTTTAATTTTCTCATCCCCTAGGATTGCTCTATACAGAAAATATATACCCCTATTTTTTATTTTGACATCGAAAAATATTTAGAGGTCGCTCAAAACGCTTACTGAAAATAAATCATTTTCGATCGCAATACTCAGCTTCTTTTCAGGAGACTCCCAATAATAATATCCAATTGTTTATTTAACCACTTTTTCATAGTAACTTTATTTTACTGGTCCTCCAAAAATCCTTAAAAATGCATAAAAATGGTTAGTATTAAAAGTCTCTCTAGAGAACCAGAGTTTTCCGATCAAAACATATTGATTTTCAAGAATTCTATACCAGCAATGGTTAAAGTTGTTTTTTTTATTTTATATGAAATACATGGAAAACTTAATTGATTTGAAAAGAAAAATAGGGGCATATTTGATTGGTATAGAAAGCTGAAAAGAACTTTGCCCGCTGGACACCGCAATCACCGGTATAGAACAACCCTAGGTGTGAGAGTTTTAAAATTCCGACTTTACTCTTGATTTTACCACCCTAATGTACGTGCATATATGTAAATATGTACATATGTATACACTTTATACACGTATATGTATGTACATATGTACTATACTAATTTTTTAATGTAAATAATAAAATTGATGTTTAAGAGAAAAATAAAAAAGTTGCTTAAGTTCATAAACGGATTAAAAAAATTAATTAATTAATTCTTGTTATTCTTCCAGAAACAACTATATGAATAGATAATAAAGGAGTGATATGTCGCATACATTTTTCGTTCGAAATTTCATTACGAAATTGTTCTCTTAAATCGCGATTAATTATGTATGTACTTATATTTAGTAGTTACGCACACGGGCTCAAATTACTCTTTCATGACCCAATAACACTTGTACTTAGTACTGTTTGCCTCTCTTTTTCAAATCATGTACCACTCCACTGGCTCTAACTCTCTCCATTTCGCGATGTTGCTGGAAGCTCGTTGTACCTGCTGCTCGTGATCGGATTGATCGTGTGGTATTTGGTATTACTGTGCTGAACACAAAAACAAAAAAACCGGTTTTTCATTTGCACACAATCAACAAATTGACATCCGCACGAACAACATGTATGGAATAGAAAAAACCGTAAAATATAAAAAAAATTAAAATAAACTTAAATATGCTGAAATGTACATATGTAGATACATATGCACAAGTACAGCATGAGTGGGGAAAACGACGAATTTTGTTTAACTAAAGTGAATGTAAATTTTAAACGCAACTCTATTTACACACGCCCAAAAGTATACATACGTATGTTTGTATGTATGAATGAATATATTGACGTTGTACGTTAAATAAATTGAAGATTTTTTACTTTGCATTTTGCGCAAACAGACATTTGTCATACATACCAAAAAATAGCCTCGTTTTTTTGTAAACGAGCGGCAAAAGAACATTCAACTCGGGTAAAAATTTCTTTTGGCTACTTAAGCAACCCTGGTGGTAATTACCAAGAAACGTATTATTAGTTTAATGGGATTTATACACAAAAACCAAAGGAAATTAGTACTTTTATTAAAAATATTAACCATGTATAAATAAGGAAACAACAATTTCCCATATGCACTTTCCCTTCAACAATTCACAATGGAGCAGTTGTTTCACTGAACAACAGTACGCATCGGGTCGCGTACTTTGTAACCGTCATGGCTGTACTCGGATAAATAGCCGAGTTTGTGTTGTTGCGTTGAATGTATTTCGTTAATTTACCGAGTGTTATTTTGTAGCAAAAGAATGCACCTAATAACCAGGGTTACATTGCCTTGCGTATTTAACATCAGCTTGCGCATGCTCAGTTTAAAACAAGTAAGAAACTTTAAGTTCGGGCGGAGCCGAACATTAAATACCCGGCACAAGTATTAAATATATATTTTTTATTCTAATCATTTAGGTATACATTTGTCTATATCTATCTCGATTCGCTTCGCCTGTTACAAACAACCGTTATATGAACGAAGTTATAATACCCTTGTGCACAAGTGCGCTCGGGTATAAAAAAAGGCAGTAAACAACTAATAGGTCGATTATGGATAACAGCGCAACGCCAGTTGCGTAGCCAGGATTTGGCTTTGGGGGGAATGCATTCTTTCATATATTTATGTACGTGCCAGTTTTACCGTTATATATTTTTTATCTATTCGTTTATTCCATGGGGTATTCATGCTTTATTTAAATTTAAAAAATTAAATTACTATACCGTTTTAAAAATCTGAAAATTCACTGCGGGAAATTTATTTATTCTCTTTTTGTCTTCGCCTTCTCGTTTTTGCCTTTATAAGTTTTGAAAAAAGGTTTTGAGCGAACCATTATATCACATTCCTAGGCAAGTTTTGAAAGAATATTTTCGATACTAAATTTTATTATTTTGCAGTTTTTTAGCTCATTCAAATTTAGTCCAATAAAGTGCAAATTTAAAGTACCTGTGATTTACAGTTGATGTATGGCATATTTTTGACGATGTCGGTAATTTTCTTCCATATTATCTAAGTATGTTCGTCGATTTTTTTAATGAAGAAAATGAGCAACGCCTTCATAAAAAAAAAATATTAAAAATCAATGATAAGTCACAGCTTTGAGCTTTATTTGAATTGATCGGGCTACAAAACTGCATACTCAAAATATGTATTTATGTATATCAAATCTAATTAAAAAGCTTTACGAAAGTTTGTTGATTTTGTTAATGTTGCGCAAAGATTACACCTTGGATATATATGGGTTTTGTTAAACTGCATTTGTATAAACAAATAATTAAAATTATATAATTTTAAGATAACAGGCCAATCTAGTTAACATGTATTAAGTTTTGATAAGCACTTGAAATGTCAAGTTTTAGTACGGAATTCAAAGAAGATGTCTCTTTTATCCATTCATAATAACTTAAAAAAATTTGTTTGTTAAGAAGTGTATCTTAAAATATCTGCCTTGACATTTATGTTAAAAGTGTAAAATATGTAAACCTACATAAACTTTCCCGTGAATATCATCAAAGCATTGGTCTTGTAGGGAATCTATGTATGCATGCATGCATATTAGCAAATTAAAAAGTCGATACAATTTACAGTCGAAAAGTACAGTTTTTGTATCGATTATAGATTATTTCCTAACACTGTAGGGAACTAAGCAAAATAGCCTAGTGTATTTCGCAAATATTCAAATATTCATTAAAAGATAATTTGTCATCAGTCTGAAATAAAACAAGTAAGAAAGCCGAACATTAAACACCCGGCGCAAGTATTAAATATATGTTTTCCACCTTTCCGAAAGCTACCGCTACATGATAAGCTGGGGTGTATAAATTTTAAGTAAATTATCGTCCTTAAATTTCGAAATATTGAAATTTCAAGCATTTCTGAAATTTACCGTTATATGAAAAGCGGGTAATTTTAGTCCGATTTCAATAATTCTCAACGTTTGGCTTCTATGTGGCAAGCACAATAGCCATACCGAGTGTGGTACAAATTGGTAGAACGGTTACCGAGATACATATATGTGATCATAAGTGGGCGGTGCCACGCCTATTTTCCAAAATTTTATCATAAACGTATTTCTTGGTAAAGAATTGCTGCAAGCATCAATTTAGAATAAATTAGCTTTAATATTTACTGCGCTACTATGAGCGCTGCCCCCGACACGATGTCAAAATCGTGCTTGGCGATTTTAATGCCAAGGTGGGCAAGGAAGGGATCTTTGGCGCCACTGTCGGAGAATTCAGCCTCCACGACGAAACGTCCGATAACGGACTGAGACTGATCGACTTCGCCGGGGCCCGAAATATGGTAATATGTAGTACTAGGTTCCAGCATAATAACATCCACCAAGCTACATGGCTGTCTCCAGATCGAAAAACGAGAAACCAAATCGATCATGTTGTGATAGACGGAAGGCATGCTTCAAGCGTTTTGGACGTACGTACACTCCGAGGGCCAAACATCGACCCGGACCACTATCTTGTTGTAGCCAAGATACGCACCCGCCTCTGTGCAGCAAAAAATGTGCGCCCAACAATGCAAGGAAAGCTTAACGTCGAAAAGCTGCAATCACAACAGACGGCCAATTTATTCGCCACTCGACTCACACACCTGCTCTCTGAGAGCACTCTTCAACAATCCGACGGACGCGAGCAGTGGAACCACATTTCCCGATCATTAAGTACCGCCGCCG
>NW_023466980.1:0-7024 GCF_013731165.1 Rhagoletis pomonella
CAGTACACACTATATATGTATGTATGTATCGACGACTGAGTGGTAGACCTATCCCGGCAGCCGATTCGAAAACTGCCTATCTCAGAAAATGTCTCAAGAACGCTCCATGTCAGAATTAGATTGAAAACGCCCTATCTAAGACTTTTGTCCACAAATACCCTACATAAACTGAAGATAAATTGAAAATATGTCGATAATGGCAGTTTTTGAATCGGCAGCTGAGAAAGGGTGTTTTAGAACCGGATGCCGAGTTAGGTCCATCTTTCACTGAGCCGTCGATATTGGATTCATAAAATCCGGTAAATTGATGATATTTATACCACTTGCGCTCAATTAAGGCAGAATTTGATGGAACTTATCCTCATAAAACTCAATAAGTTTAGAATAGGGCTGTTTCCAGGTTACCCTCTTTAAGGCAGCTCTACCACCGAATTTTCCTCTATATGCCGAACTGCACTTACTTTTTTAGAATACATTCCGTTTGTGAGTTTCCTATTTTTCAGCTCATCCTAACGAAATAATTTTGTTGACATTGTTGTAGAACAATTGTACAATTAAAGGTAGGTATACATATCCTTTAATTTGGTTTATCCTTTAATTTCGTTATCACCTTCAACCTTTTCATAATGAATGCATAATTTTATAGGTTCTAGAAGTTGTACCTATCTGCATAAGTTTTTCGTAGTACTCAAAAGTTAAATTTACAAACTATGATATCTAATATTAATAGCTGACACGCAAACAACTAAATTCCAATGTAAAGTGATTGTGTAAATAATTAACTTTCATGATATGACCACAATTATGCACTGGCACTGATAACAGACCAAACAAAAGCAACGAAAGCAACGACAGCAAGACCAACAACAAGATTAGCGTTAATAAATGCAATAAAACAAAATATCAACAAAACAACAATAGAAACAAAAACGAGTTGTCAGTTGTTAAATAATACAGCCAGCGCGGCAAAAGTCAAGAAAGCAAATGCATACAAACATACACACCCTGTAGGATAACGGGTTAGACCAAGAGTACACAATAAACTAGACGTAATAAATTCTTGTAACGAGTTGCTATTTTGGACCAAACCAGAAAAAGGTCAACTGGATTCTTTCGTTTACATTACAAAACAAAAGCAAAGAAATTATGCATTGTGCATTAAATTCAATCATCTTAAAATGCAACTGCCCTACCCAACATCAAACTTGGACCATTTTTATTACAAATCACCTAACGAGAATTGTAATGTTTGCAGTTTTAATACTACTTGCAGAACAATCGGTCTCAGCTTTCCTGTAGGGTAGGTTAGTAGTTGTGAATGTGTAGGGGCAGCGACGGTGGTATCGACGACTACGACGACGACGACGAGCCCACTGAACGGCATAGAGCGTGGTGGCTACGTGTTCTTGAGGTGGGGTGTGTTGTGCTTTTGCCTGTTTATTTTAAAAATGTACGCCTTCTTTGGTCCGCACAAACGCACACACTGCACATACAAACCGCTGGGAGCAGGGGAAGTGACAGAATGTTCATTAATGTTAAAAATAGCATTTAAATGCAAAATGAGCACAAAATGCGCAGCGATGGGGCAATTGAACCGATGATGCAAAAAATAAAACAGGAAGATGTGAAATGATTGTGAAAATGCATAGAATTAAATGAAAGGAAACGAAATTAGAAGATTTTATTTAAAGAAATGTATTAAAATAAATTAGCGGCAAAGATGAGGTAAACACAATAAAATATTATTAAATTAATACAAATACAATTTTGGGATAAAATACATAACAAGAGATAGACGTAAAATCGACAATTTTAAAATTTAAATTACCAATAAAAAAACAAAAAAAAAGCCAATCAAAACTACCCAGAAGTAAATAACACACTCCGCTTAATGCCGTTAAAAGTATAAGAAAATAAACAAAAACAATAAATGGCATTAAGTATGTATGTATAACAACGCAATGTGCTGATTGACTACCAATAACAAGGCATAAATGCGCTGAAAAAGCAAGTGAAAAAAGACCAACTGTGAATTGCGAACCAAACGAAAGGCAATGCGATAAAGCCAAGTGGGGCCAATCGTCGTCACTGAAATGCTAAGCCATTAACACGTTATACGAAACCCACATATACATATGCATGTATGTATGTATGTGCATAGGTATAAAAGTAAGACATGCTATAAAGTACATACATACATGATGTGAAAATGTTTGCTCGCGCTTACAGCATTGGCCAAGTAAAAGAATTCGCTGGTAAGGCGACAGACAGATACAGATGTCATGTGTTTTTGAAATAAAGCAAGGAAAATCTTTAAAATAATATTAAAAAATATAAATGAAAACGTATATAAAAAAATTTAAATAATGCGTCTAATAAAAATAAAACGAATATAAAACGGATAATTTTAAAATTATAAAAATGAGTAAGACCTAGAAAATGACATAAAAAAAAAAGAAAAACGCTAATAAAACTCAAACCAAAAAGCAAAAATAAACAAAGAAGGTATTAAAAGATAATAAAACAAAAAAGAACAAAAACCAAAACCAGAAAATGAACCAAAAACATCAAACAGAACACACAAAATTAAAAGAATAAAAAAAAACAAAAAAGACCCTAAACAAAAAATGATCAAAAACAAAAAAGAAACAAAACAAAAGAGCCAAAAAAAAACCAAAAAAAATAGAACCATTAACAAAAAACAACCACAAACAAAAAAAATAACCACAAACAAAAAAGAACCACAAACAAAAAACGAACCACAAACAAAAAAGAACCACAAACAAAAAAAAGAACCACAAACAAACAAAGGACCACAAACCAAAAGAACCAAAGAAAAAGCAAACAAGAACCAAAGGAAAAGCAAAAAAGAACCAAAGGAAAAGCAAAAAAAGAACCAAAGAGAAAACGAAAAAGAACCATAAACAAAAAAATAACCAAAAACAGGAACCAAAAAACAAGAACGAAACACAAAAAAAAAGAATCAAAAATGTAAGAAAAAACTGAAAACAAAAAAGAACCAAAAACCCGGGACCGTGACAGTTATTTTATTTTTTTCAACGGTTAAACTTGGCCAGATATTTTTAAGTCAAAAATAAAAGTATTTTCCTAATAATAAACAAAGAGGAACCAAATACATTTAAGTATCAAATATAACCTTAATACTGAGTACTTTGAATCGATCCTGAGTACATGTATCAAAGTGATGATTGGAACTGAGCATTTTTGAGTGCTGAGTACTTTCGAGTTCTTTTCTGAGTACTAAGTACTTTGGAGTACTCAGTATCAATACTTTTAAAAAATCGGGTACTGTCGATCCTTTTGATATCAATACTGCCCAAAACTAAGAACCACTGTAGAGTTTCTTCAGGCAGAAATAGCCGCAAAAAAGTAGGCCGCCCTATAGCTCACAGCGCCGCTCCTTCAGAGTGATCTCTGCTGACAGCCAGGCTGCACTTAAACATTTAAAATGTATTTAAACAACCGCAATGTAGCTATTGAGTGCGAATGATTCTCAACAAGCTGACATCGAAATGCTCCTTAGACGTTGTGCGGGTCTCTATACACAGGCACGCCCCTGGTAAACGCATGGCCTCCAGCAAACACAAATTGAAAATTCGCTTCGTCGAGGAGGTAAACAACAAATTGGCCGTGGAACCCACCTGTCAGAGTGCATGGCACATCTGGCCAAAAGTTGATCAAGTTATTCTTCTACAATTGGGATCATACATTGGGGTAAATTTGCATAGGAGGAGAGTTGTAATTGGCGAAGTTTCTTGGTCTCGGACAAAAACCAATAAATTGTGCCAAATAAAAAGAAAAAAAGCTTTCATAGCCTTTTCGGTTAGTTTAATTTATATGTTTTTACTTAAAAAAAATAATAATTGCCGACATTCGTTGTGAGTTTCTGACGCTTTTTAAAACTTGCTACGAAAACTGTTTTTACAATTGGTCTCATTTAGTTGTACAGCACTGTGCACATTTAAGTAAATAAGTAAGTATGTACTTATCTGACTTATCTCGAGCATTTCACGGAACACTTGTTTGTACGCTATCTTTACGATAAAATTGAGGAAGGTACAAGTACATATCGCACGTTTGCTGGAAGAACGTCATAATCCAAACAAAAAATTTGGTTTTGAGTTAAGTATGCAGAAATGGCTGACAACACCGCTTAAAGGGGTAATCCTCATGAGTTTCAAGGAAGAATACTTTTGGGGAAATGTGTTGATCGGCGAAAATCGTTGTTTTTCTTTACAAACGTTTCCAAAAAATGATCTTAAGCTCAAATACAATAATTAGTTACAAGTGGTTTGGCTCATATATACAATCTGTATTTTTTGAAAGCAAATTTATTGTTAGAATCTTAGCGGTTTTTGAAGTCTTGCACATCACCAATCCACCTCTTATTTTTCTCTTATTTATTTATTTTTGTTTCTTGCAATCATTTAAATATTATTATTGTTCCCATTTTATGCCGTCAGCCGTTTCATTAGCTGTCAAAATACCACGTTTTAGTAGTGATTGGCTAGCTGCCAACGAAATTATTCTGACACCTTTCATTTTCTAAATGCTTTGCAAATTTTTTGGCGTTGCTTTTTTTCATAAATAAAATGTAAGACACTCCAAACGCAAAACACAAAAGCAAAGTAATGCCAAATATTTAAATAAGGTTATAAACAATTCAATCAAGTTACTTAACGGTAATAGCAACAACAATTATTATGTATTATTATGCCGGCAATTCACAGCAGGTTATACGCTTGTACGCGCGTGGAAGAAAGACATAAAAATAGATTCGAGTAAATAGCGAGTTTTAATGTGCCGAACAAATGCAAAAATATAGCGAGAAAAAAGCTAAATATAAAAAAACCGGCAAGTAATGTATGCGGTGTAACAGAGACGCAAAAGAGTATAATATAACCAGAAAAACATAAAAAGCTTGTAAAAAAAAACAGCTGCGTGACACGCACTACATCCACACTGGATGGCTGACTGTACGGCACGCTGAGTGCTTAAAGCCGACAAAGGCTATTGAAAGCAAACCAAAATAAAATAACAAAAAAAAACAAGAGCAACAACGCCAAACGCGTCATTAAACCCTATATGCCATCCAATGTGGATAATGTTTGTGACGACACTAAAAAAAAAATTAGCTTTTGCTTCACACAGCGATAAGAGCTGGCAAACATTACGAAAAAATTGAAAACGGTTTGGAAAGAAAAACAGCAGCGTAAGCATAAATTAAACGCATTTGGGTAGAAACAACTTGGAACAACAAGCGGACATATTGAATGCATTACGCACAAATGGCAAGACATCTTAGTGGAGCATGGATTGTGGAGTTGTGGAGTTGTTGTGGATTACAGTGGGGTAAAGAGGGTAAAATCGGGAAAGAATTTGTAACTTAAGTGAAAGAGTAAATAAGAAATACATTTGCATACTAAACGAAGAAATAATACGACTTTTAGTAACTTACAATTAGCAAATTACAAAATCAATGTATCGGTGAACTTCCGTCAGCTAATATGGATTGAGAAGGCGATTGCCTTTACTTGACATGAGACCCATCTGTCAAACCCTTTTCCTTCTCTTGTCCTTGTTTCCTATATTATAAATCCAATTTGAATATATGTCAACACTATTGACAGGGAAACTAAATAGGCACTACTTAACCCAGCTAAGACGTACCTGATTGCTTTGGCCGTCAGAGAGTAGATGGCCACCTCTCTTTTTGACGTCACAGTCTTGGGAAGTATTTCTGCCTGAAAACGCTACAGTCAAGAAGCCTTAACTTGACATTAATGGACAACGTATTTCCGAAGACCGCACCCTTTCGAGAAGAAATTCGCTGCTTCCAACCCCTTGGCACGGCCTAATCATCCCTAAGGGAATGTGCGCAGAGCAAAAAGTTGTTAGGGAGCCATTTCAGAGACGCAGTGATCCGTGTAACAGGAGCAAAAACCTGAGCCTGACTGCAGCACGGCGGTAATGGCACAACAGCCATTAGTTCAGATCAATCGGGAAGACTTAAGAACTTGAGTCCACTTCGCCTCCTCAGCATGGTCCAAGAGTAAACGCTATAAAAGCAGAGAACACTTGAGCTAACTGTTATTGAGAGTATTCTCCGCTTCTCTTTTTTCTTTTAATTTTATTTTATATGCTTTACTTCCCCCCACCAGCGGTAAGGGGTAAAGTATTTAACAATTTTTATTCTTCTTTCTTTATTAAAGTTTTACTTCCCCCACCAGCGGTACGGGGTAAAACTTTTAATATTGAATGTACTAACCTCTTATTTTATTAGACTCTACTTCCCCCCACCAGTGGTAAGGGGTAGAGAATTTTAAAATAAGAGTATTTGTAGTTCAAGCATTGCTGAGAATTACTTGTTACCCCCCACCCGAGGTAAGGAACAAGGGGCACCGAAATTGCGCATATGGAAACTGTGCATTTAGACATTATTTCGGTTTCAACCGAAACTGTGCATGTATGCTTTATTTCGGTTTTTACCATATGCATTATTTCGGTTTTAAACCGAAACTGTGCATGTATGCATTACTTCGTTTTTTTTTCATATGCATTATTTCGCTTTTAAAACGAAAGTATGCATATGCATAATTTCGGTATTTTCTCATATGCATTATTTCGGTTTTCAACCGAAACTGTGCATGTATGCATTACTTCGGGTTTTTCATATGCATTATTTCGGTTTTCAACCGAAACTGTGCATGTATGCTTTATTTCGGTTTTAGCCATATGCATTATTTCGGTTTTGAACTGAAATTGTGCATGCATACATTATTTCGGTTTTTGTTATATGCATTATTTCGGTTTTCTAACGAAAGTGTGCATATGGATAATTTCGTTTTTTCTAATATGAATTATTTACTTCTACTTAGTAAGGGTTTTAATCCCTAAGCGCAGAGAAAAGAGAAAAGTTCTGCGCAAAAATACGTCCGCCCTTCTTTTCCGGCAATACAGAAAGGAGAATTCTACTTAGTAAGGGTTATAATCCCTAAGCGCG
>NW_023466981.1:0-7020 GCF_013731165.1 Rhagoletis pomonella
TTTTCTATTTTTTTAATATTTGTAATTTAAACCGCTCCTGGAGTGACTTGACAGTGGTTTGTTTGTAATAGTTCACAAATATACATTTATACTAACACAAGCAAACATTTATTTGATAGGCTGTCTCCCTTTGATTGCGGAATAAAAACGCATAGTGAAGATACGTTACTATCAATATAGAAGTATTAGATATATGGCTATCCCATTGAAACATATGCGTTTAAAATCGACGCTTTGCTCGATGCTCTTCGATCGCCGCTCCACTATGTTTTTGGCCTAAGTATATTGCGAATAAAGAAATTTTGAATAACATCAGATAATATTATTATGATTATGATTACTATTACTATTGTGAACTCCTGGCGTGTAATTTCTGGTGTATACCAATGACATCGATATCATCGGTAACAAAAACGTCGAAGTCTGTCCTGCCTTTTCCAAGTTGGGTAAAGAAGCAAAGCGATTGGGTTTGGTGATCAACGAAGAGAAGACGAAGTATCTCCTGTCATCAAACAAAGAGTCAGAGCAGTCCCGCCTTGACACCCACATTACTGTTGCCAGTTGTAATATCGAGAAAGTAGAGAATGTCGTTTACTTGGGAACCAGCATTAACACCGATAATAATGTCAGTATGGAAATCCAATGCAGAATCACTCTAGCCAACAAATGCAACTTTGGACTGAATAGGCAATTCGGGAGTAAAGTTCTCTCTCGACGTACAAAAACCACACTCTATTAGTCACTTATCATGCCCATGCTGGTATATGGCGCAGAAGCTTAGACAATGACAACATTCGATGAGACGGCTCTTGAAGTATTGGAGAGAGAGATCTTAGGGAAGATTTACAGGCCTCTGCGCGTTGGCGACGGGAGTACCGCAGACGATGGAACGATGAGTTGTATGAGCTTTACAACGAAATAGACATAGTGTATCGAATGAAAATACAGCGACTCCGCTGGCTTGGCCACGTCGTTCGAATGGAAAGCGACGTTCCAGTTCTGAAAGTATTAAACTCGCACTCCGCTGGTGGTAGCAGAGGAAAAGGGAGAGACCAAGTGGATAAGAACTTGGCTTCACGGGGCATTTCCCATTGTCGTCAGTTGGCACAGAGAGAAACGACTGGCGTTCTTTTTCGACCTCGACCAAAATGGCTTAGGCGTTTACAGCGCCAAATAAGATTGATTATTTATGGCAACGGTTTGTTCAAACAATTATATAACCTTAGCTATCGCTTCGCCTGGAATTGCTACCAGGTGGAAACATTGTTAATTCAGCTCTTAAGCTGCCATTGAACATATAAATCTTCGAAACTCCTACTTGCAATATTTCCAGAACATCCGGTATGGAAAAAGTAGTACAAAAATTTAAACTAATTATTTGAGATCAGTGCACGATGGTACATAAAAAATTGCTTGAGGTCCTTGATCCATTGTCGCAGGATTTGCATGGAAACGTCCAACCATTCGGGAATGTATTGATATTGCCCTCAGGAGATTTTACGCAAACATTGTCTGTAATTTCTTGATTAACACTAGATAAATGCTTACCTGAAATAGTCAACATTGTGGCTAGACGAGCATACATATATACACTGCAGCCGAGGGATTTTCGCGACAAGTACTGGACATTGGGAACGGAGAGCTGCCAGCTAAGGACAGATTAAGACGAATTGTATTACCTGATAATTTTTGTAACTAAGGAACATCAAAAGGAGAACTGATGGAAAGAATGTTTCTTAATTAAGAAAATTAATTATAGGCTCAGTGAACGAGCTCTTCTTGCTGCGAAGAATAAGGATGTCTATCAACTAAATAAGAGTGGTATTGACAACAGTCATTGCGTGAGCTGGTCTGCTCTTTTACCAGACTGCCAGGCCACTTGCTCACTTTGGTGAACACCACTTATGTTATTCAATCCGGCATTCAAAGTGACAACTGTTTAGCTGAGGGAGAGGGAGAGCGGGAGACCAGGACTCAAACCGTAACATCCGTTCACCGATCGAAAACCATACGAAAGAAAATTACGTGATACTTCAGGCAGTATAAGCTGAATGAGACAAAGACTACGTTCACGTACGTCATAATCTGAAAAATTTGTTTTTACGTGACGAGTAATACGATATCGTATGTGACGATTCGAGCCCAGGTTTAGAGTTGTGGTCGAGTTAGAGTAGATGAGGAGGTAGGGATTACCTTTGCGAGTGTTTGCGTACCGAGCTCAATGAGTCCGTATGGTTTATAGGTGCACATGAAGTCAGCCACGCACATCATATACCTGATATTCGAGAGAGAGAGAGATATGCGGGTAGGCTGATGAAGCGGTAGCGCAAGATGTGACCGTTTCACCGTGTATTCATTGTGGGACTCCATTGGAGGAGTCATGCTCTAGCTGCCTTAGGCTGCTGGGAAAGGAGCTGGGATTTATCCAGGGATGCATTCGTGCAGAGCCCCAGTGTGGTTTGTAAGCAGTAGCTTAATACCATGCCAAAAATTACTCCGGGAGTGGAGTGTGGGTGATGCTCAAAGCACCGTGTGATAGCCAAGCTGGGTTAGCGTTGACCATAGCTGAAAATGCCAACGACTTATCACTTCACTAAGTTCAGCGAAGAGATATTTGAGAATTGCATAAAAAAATGCATACCCAATTAAACACGACCGAAGTGCCTTTAAAAACAAGTGGGTCTTTGTGTTGGCTGTTCTTTGTTTAAGCGGGATATGCATAAGTCGCTTAAACAATAACATATGCGTCGATAAACACCGTTGTGGAAGAAGACGAATCAGTTAATTATCCAACGGAATTTTTGAAATCGATTGATCTTGCAGGGATGACCCCACATACTGAATTGAAAATAGGTGTACCAATTATAACGTTGCGGAATATTAATCAGCTAAAATTCCGCAACAGTACGCGACTCGCAGTTAAGAAATTGATGAAGAACGTAGTGTAAGTAAAGATTTTTACGTGGCCTTTCAAAGGTGAAGAATTCCCATGATTCCGACCGATACACCATTTCAATTTTAAAGATTGCAGTTCCGAATTCGATTGACATTCGGAATCACAATCACTATTGCTCAAGGTTATCCTTTGGAAAAGTATTGGTTAGAGTGAGATGCGGATTGGTTCTTAGATGTTGCGTGTTCCCGTGTCGGCAAACCAGATATCCTTGATATCAATGCAGAGAATGGAAACACGACGAATATTGTGTGCACACAAGTACTTATTACAAAATCAAACTCATATGAAACATATGCTTTGTTTCGTTAATAATTTATCATCCATGTAACGGGAATATGCCACAGCAAAGCGTGGCAGGGTATAGCTAGTATTTATATATATTTTGAAAGGCGTTTTTTTCTGTTCGCAAAGCTCGAGAAAGGCGATAAAGATTTTTTTGAAATTTCGGAATCTACTGCAGACTTTCCAAGGATTGTTATAGGCTAAAAAAAAGTTTCGATATAGAAAGGGGGCATGGCACCCCCCATATAAACCGAATTTTTCAAACTGCATATATTTGTGGTAGAGGATTAGAACTGGGTATGCGGATATGTACATATATAAGATCAATTCCATACTCATGGAGAAAAGTTTGCATGGTTGGAGAATGGGTCGTGGCACCTCCCATATAAACCGAACGTTTCATATTGCATATTTCTGGAAGTGTTCATGGTAGACTGTAAGCCTTTTTAAAACTCTTTAGATTGACATCCACATGTCAACATTTCATTTACTTTATCAATTTAACTGAGTTACAATTTCCTAATAGGCGGAAGCCGCCCTCAAAAATATTTCCAACAGTTATCTTTCTTAAACCTCTTTAATTTGATACCCATATTGTAATATTTTATTTATTTTATCAATGTAATTTAGTTACATTTTCAAACTGATGACAAGCCTCCTCAAACATATTTTCGGCAGTAAAACTCTTTAGTTTGACACCCACATGGCAATATTTCATTTATTTTATCAATTTGACTGAGTTAAAATTTTCAAATAGGTGACAACCCTCGTCAAAAAATACTTCCAGCAGTTATCTTTCCTTAATCTCTTTAACTTGATACCCATATTGTAATAATTCATTAATTTTATCAATACAGTTGGGTTTAAAAATTTTAAAATAGGTGGTAACCCTCAAAATTTTTGCGATATCATTGATTCTGGTATTATACCGAATAACAAAAAAAAATATTAAAATCGGTTCAGCCGTTCTCGGGTTTTGATGACCGTGACATACGAACACAACATTTTTATATATATAGATATACATAGAAGATGTCCAATGTGTGCTTTCGATTTTAATCTTTGACCACAACAAAAACTCCACATTGTACATTCGTGAATGAACTTTCAGTTTCTCGATTACTTTTACAATTCCTTTGAGTAGTTGAAAAAACTAAAGTACTCTTGCAATTCCAGGTAATGGAATTGAAAAAAATCAATTAAATTTTCAATTCCTTTCAAAGGAATTGGAAAAAAAAATTACATTACTAGCACGTATTTTATTCCAATTACAATATGAAATTCCTTGTAATGGAATTAAAAAAAAAAATACATTTGAAATTACTTCAAGTAATTCAAAAAAGTGATCCGTTCCTTTGCTGTGGACTGAAGGAATTGATTCCTAATTACAATTCCTTGTAATTGGGACTAATTTAATTCCTAACGGAATCATTACTACCCAGCTGTGTTGCAAACAGACATTTTAGGAACTAAATAGGTTCTAAAATCTCTGTACACAAGCGCACTTATTTCTAACAGTTCCCAGTTTATGTAATATTAATCAAAACAGCTTTTATTTATTTTATGTATTATGTGATTCCTGGAAGCCTCGAATACAAAAAAGGGTTGTGACTGGCACCCCTATTGCGAGTTTCGACTGGCAGTAGAATAGAAATTTGTCGATCGAGTCGATTATCTTTTATTTTGCTATTGTGTAACATGATCGATTCAAATTCTTACTATTGTGAATAGTTGACTGAATTGTAAACAGCTGTTTGTTTGTTTACATTTGTTTTTTTAGTGTTTCATTTACATCATTTTTAAAATATTTGCTTTTATTATAAAATTAAAATAATGGATACAGTTGAAACATGGTTTAGTGATGAGGAAGATGATGTGGAAGCTAATACATAGATCAGTAGAGTTGGCTAAAGCAAGGAGAAAATTGTGAGATTCGTCGAATCCCTTGGAGTTGGAAGATACACTCCGTATGTACATATGTGAATTTTATGAAAAGTAGTTGCATTCCAGATGCTTCACGGTTTGCAAGATTTGCAGGAAAAACTGTTTTCGCCATTAATAAACTTTATGGAAAGAGGCCAATGAACAGCTTCCTGTAAAAACCTGCAAATCGTGAAGCGTCTGCAACGCAACAGGTTTAGTTATTTGTACAATGACGTTGGGTAGTTGTGTCCAAATGCGTGACCCGATTTCAAAAAGTTTAACATACAGTGGTAGTAAAATAAATAAGCTTTAATTTAAAATGAAGATTTAAAATTTCCGAGCACTAGTTAGTTAATAAATTATACAGTTTTTTGTAAATTTTAATGTTGGTTTCTGCGAAAAAAAAACACTGTGGATGGAGTAACCGGAGCTATATTCACAACAAATGTTGTATATCTTTCACAATAGAAGCGGAGCTTCCGTCCCTTTTCTCGCGCAGCTCTGCATAATATATGTATTTTTTATAATGCTGAATTTTCGGATGAAGAAATCAACAATAATAGAGACCAAGAAAACCATTATGGAGTTCAGGATAGCATACCTGTTGAAACTGGGCATATAAATGAAGAAGCCGTAGAAATAAGAAATACCATTTTACAACAAATGCAACTTCAGTCTTAAGTCTTGTTTAATATTTGTACTATTCATTTCAGTTTCAGTTCTATTCATTTTTTATCACTGAAAGTTTTAAATAAAATTAAAAGTTATAACTTGAAAAAACTTGTATTCATATATAAAGCTTAAGTCAACATTTTGGTTTAATTCAAAATCACATAATTCAGGTCCAGGTTGACTTCAAGCTTAAAGTAAATAATTTAAATTTATCCTTATATTATTGAGTTCAGATTTGCTTTTTGCAACTCCAACAGCTGCACTTTTAATTTCAGTTTTTCTACCCTATTTTTGCTTTTATTTACAACATCTTCTTTAAGAAGTTTTAGCTTTTACTTTTTAATTTAAGTTTTTCTTTTTCTAAGATAAGTTTTTCTTTTTCTATGTTCAGTCTTTCTTTTTAAGTCTGTAAGACTTTCTTGTAAAACTCTCGATATACCTAAGGCTATCTTTCATTCCATTCGAGTTCGCTTCCATCATTTCATAGTGTTTTGATTGAATTTCTACTTGTTTTTCAAGCAACGCCAATCTTTGATTATTTTGAGCACAGTTCGTTCTTCTTTGCCTTGATATGCGCTGTGGTTCCAGAATTACGCACTCCTGGGTTCCGCACGTTACAGAATCTTCCAAAGCTATCTCTATTGTATCACTAGCTAAGATTTCCTGCTCATAAGTGATTTCCGCCGATTGTTCTCTAGAAATGCTGATTCCGACATCTTCACCTGGAGGATGGAGGACACAAACATCGTATCGTAAAAACTTCACCACAGCCTCCTCCAGCGGCGTTAGTGTATGGAGATTGTTTGAGCCCCCCACCAGCTCGAAATTCTTCTATATTTTCAGATATTTTCTTTTTTGTTTAACTTTTTATATCTGTCCAAACCTACATCAAAATATGCCACATTATTTTATTCATTAAAGCTCGTATCATAATTTATTTTACCTTTAACCACTTCTCCACGAACGCATTGGTGGCCCCAAGCTGTTGAGTTCCACTGAAATGGGTTCCCATCTTGGTTTTGCCCGAAACTTTCCGCAAATTCTTTTCCCTATATCCTGGTTCTCCTGCATCAGCTCAATCAACCGCGTATCTTGCCTTTTATTACTAACACTTTTTGATTGTAATTTAGACACGTGGATCTGGGTAACCTTGGGTGTATTTGTTCAATATGGGTATCAAATGAAAG
>NW_023466982.1:0-7017 GCF_013731165.1 Rhagoletis pomonella
GTAAACGTGTAACCTTCTTGGAAGTGGCAAGGCGGGTTCTAATATTTCTAACTCAAATTTTGTAACCTGTCCTTGATAAAATACCACTTCTCATTACTGTAACAAATGCCTCAAGAGAGCTTTAGATTATAAGGCCGAACCCGGCTCTCCCTTTTCCATTAAGTGAATTTTTTTCTGTCAGTACGGCACTTATAGAATAAATCTCCATAACAAATTTAAAATACTTCCAGAGATTTTCTGTCCTTCCAGAGATATGTATTAAGAAGTTTTTAGTATGTATGGGAGGCGACATGCCTTCTTTTTTAATAACTCACATTTTTTCCATGAGCTATTGATACATTTTGTATACACAACACCATACCAAGTTCCAGTATTGTTCCATAGACACTTCCAGGGATATGTGGCAAGAAAAAATCAATTTGTACAGAAAGTGCCACGCCCCTTTTTCATATAACCCTAATCTTCTTCCATGAATTTAGAATTGATTCTACATACCTCAGTACCAAGTCCCAGTACTCTACCATAAACAACTCTAGAGATATGCAGTATAAAACAGTAAATTTGTACGGGAGGTACCATGTCCCCTTTTCGAATAAACCAAATTTTTTTCCATGAGTATGGAACTAACTTTGTATACACATCTCGGTGCCAAGTTCCAGTCCTCTGCAATAAACACCTCCAGAGATATGCAGCACAGAAAAGTCAATTTTCATGGGAGTTGCCACACCACCTTTTCCAATAACTCATTTTTCTCCATGAGTATGGTATTAGTTTCACATACATACATACATATGTATTTCCATACCAAGTTTGAGTACTTTACCCCAAACATTTGAAGAGATATGCAATATTAAACTTTCAGTCAGTATGGGAGGTGCTACGCCTCTTTTCCAAAAACGTCCATTTTTCTCCGTGAATATGAATATAATTTCACACGGTGTTGGCAAAATGTTAATCTGATTAACGATTAAAAATTAGGGATTAAAATGTTAATCGCGCTTGACGATTAAAATTAATTAGTCGTAATCAACTGTACGATTATTAATAAAAATTTTTAATCGTTAATCGCTGGCTGCGATTACGATTAATTAATTTTAAACATCAATCGTTAATCCAATTAAAAATTAAAATCTGATTAAGTTGTCTGGTTTGTCCGAATTTGAAACCAAACACCAGTTATAATAATTATTATGTGCTTTACGCTTATAGAAAGCACATGATATAAAAAAAATTATAATTATTGTTATTAGTAATACATAAACTGGGAACTTTTACAAATCTGGTTTGTAAAACGTTTGTTGGTATATACACTAAATTGCTCAGATTGATGAGGAAACCCGACTTAGCCATATCGGATTAACTTGCTTTGTGTGCACAGGAAAATTACAGCATAAATTAATTAATCACCAAATATACTTGATCAAATTAAGAGTTAATGATAAAAATTAAATTTTTTTTTGATCGCGGTTACGATTAACTGTTTAGTCAGATTAAAATTAATCATGATTAACTGTAATCAGATCGAATTTAATCGAATTAACTAATTGATTAAAACATCAATCGATTATTGCCAACATTGATTTCACATACATATCACTATACCAAGTTCCAGTTTTCTCCCACAAATGCTTCCAGAGATATGTATGTATGTTGAGTTATCGGACTTACTTTCAGTCTAAGACCATCCTTCCGAAATCCGTAGTAAGTGTACCAAATTTCGTTCTGATCGGGAAACTGGTTAAGGAAGTAGCCTATTTTTCAAACAGGTGACCATTCTTAAAAAAGTAGCTTATTTCCTAATCTAGGCCATAAGCTATCTGTATGCAAACTTTCACGCAAATCAGTTAAGTCATTTCCGCGTATTAATTTAATTAAACTTTTCTAATAAGTGACAACTCTTCATAAGCTATCTGCTTGCAAAATTCATGCAAATCCGTTCAGACTTCTCCGCGTATTAATCTAATTAAACTTTTTTTAGCAGGTCGCAACTCTTAAAAAAGTAGCCTATTTCCCAATCTATGTCATAAGCTATCTGTGTGAAAACTTCCATGCAAATCAGTTCACTCCATTCCGCTTATTAATTAAATTAAACATTTCTAACAGGTGGCAACTCTTAAAAAATAGTAGCCTGCTTTCCAACCTAGGTCATAAGCTATTTGTGTGCAAAATTTCATGCAAATCAGTTCAGTCGTTTCCGCGTATTAATTTAATTAAACTTTTTTAACAGGTGGCAACTCTTAAGAAAGGTAGCCTATTTTCCAACCTAAGTCATAGGCTATCTGTGAGCAAATTTTCATGCAAATCCATTCAGACGTTCCGCATATTAAATAAATTAAACTTTTTAACAGGTGGCAACTCTTCCAAAAAATTAGCTTATTTTCCATTGTAGATCATAAGCTATCTGCTTGAAAAATTTCATGCAAATCTATTCAGTCGTTTCCGCGTATTAATTTAATTAAACTTGTTTAACAGGTGGCAACTCTTAAGAAGAGTAGCCTATTTTCCAATCTAAGTCATAAGCTATGTGTGCGCAAATTTTCATGCAAATCCATTCAGTCGTTCCCTTATATTAAATAAATTAAACTTTTTTAACAGGTGGCAACTCTTAAAAAAATTGCCTATTAACCAATCTGGCCCATAGGCTACATGGGTACAAAATTTGATGCAAATCCGTTCAGTCGTTTCCGCGTGATGATTTCCCAAACATCCAAACATACAAACTTTCACATTTATAATATTAGTAAGATAAATGCTCAAACTATAAGCTCAAAAACAGTAATTCATGCGGTGTTTTCAAGATATTTTAACGCCCTTGAGTCACAAGTATATACAAGTATCATATTTTATCAATCATACCGATAATTTCATGTAATTGAATAAAAAAAAAAAATCAAGATTAAATGAATAAAATTAATTGAAATTAATGTTTAATTTCTAACCTAACCTACATATGTATGTATGCATGTAACTGAATCGCCTAATAATGGCTTTACATATAAAAAGATTATCCACATTTTCGAGCTTAACTCCCTAATCTGTAATTAGAAAAAGAGATTAGCCATACAAAGTTATAATTATAAAATTATCTCAGATTAAACCGATAACTTTTTGGTGTCCAACCTAGTTTTATCGATTATACTTGCGAATAAGAGGAGGAATGTCAAATGTAAAAGTAAACAAAAATTTACGCTAGTAAGGAAGAAAGGTTTGTAAAGGAGAAGTTTAACTTTTCCCAGAGTTGTGTAAATAACCAGCACAACCAATTTGACAGCTAACGAGCTTTGATTGAGATTATATTTATATGTAAACGTACTTTTATGCTTTGCCATTCGCATATGCTTTGCCGTTTCATGAGTACCTAGTACTTTAATATGCTTAATTTTAAACAAAATTTTTTTAGAGTGTAGATCACTTAGCAAAGATTTGTTTGTGTATTTCACTGACGAGCTGACGGTATTCTATTGCAAGTTTTGTTAATTGGCAATAATTGCCAATTGATCATTAGTAAAACAAGTCATCTTGGTTTCAATGAACTTCATTTTACTGCAAGTACCGGACGACGTAACTACTACGGATGTGTGTGAATTGGTATCACTGATCGATGCTGATTGGCTGAACTGAACTCATACGACACTGATTTGTGAAGATAGATCTTAACTCTTATTATTATTACCAATCGATTACAACACATTATATGTACAACCCTGCCCACCTTTTGTTCATACACTTCACAATTTTAGTTCATACAATCTTGAAGTAGAAATATTTCCAAGTGTATGAACTACAGGTGGGCATGGGAGTACATACATATGTACTAGGGTTACAATGGCCGGCCAGATGAATTACGGATACTAATAAAGGCAAAATTCTTCCCCTGAAGAGGTTTTCCCATTAGTGTTTCAATACGGTTTCTCCTTAACTTTGATGCAAAATTACTCACGAGGCGTCGCAGCCGGGTGTTTGCTAGTTAATAATAGAGATAGAGTTATACATAGAGATAATATTAAATCGTAACTTTTTTACAAATTCACATTTTCAATATGATATTTCTGATACTTGCAACACTGATTGGCTCAGCAGCAGCCGACATTGTAGACTACACTCGACAGGATTATGTATTGATTGAAAACGGAGATGTGTCAATTTATGAACAATACGGGAACATTTTTCATATTACGAATTTAACATATTTTGAAAACATAATAAAACAAGAGAAACAAAGCTTTTATAACAATGTTCGTTATGACGAAAAGAATAACAATGAATTAGAAATCAGAAATTCAGAAACTGAGTCAGAAATTTTAGTAATCGAAACCTAATTAGGTTAATTAAAACAAAAACCTATCAGACAAAAGAGAGGTATTAATGAATTAGGAACACTTTGGAAATGGATATCAGGTACCCCAGACCATGCCGATTTTATAAGAATAAATGACAAGTTAGATGAGCTAATTTCAAATAACAATAAACAGTTTATGATGTATTTTGGAACGAATTTCCGTCATCCCTTGTCAAATTTGGTTTGGAGGCAAACCGGTTTCGGCGTTGTGCCATCTTCAGTGTCATATTTCGTTCTCGTCAACAAATTCAGAAATTTTAAAAATTATAACAGAATTAACTGATACAGTAAGAATATTAAAGGAGACACAATACATAAAACATTAAGAAGAAAAATAAATCAATATATTATACATGAATTACAAAACATGATGAATACAATAACATTTGGTAAAGTAGGAATTTTAAATCCTTCTAGTTTGCATTTTGACGAATGAAAAAATATAACATATTACCAGCATGGTACAATGACCATTACAGACCTAATGGATATTTCAAAATTTAAAATAGCCCAAAAAATTATATAATTGTACTTTATATAAAATATCCAAAATTGAATTAACTTGTAAATATTACAAAGTTAGCGCTATTGCACAACTAGATGGTAAGCTTATTATTGATAAAAATATAACAAAATGAAATTATGAATTTTTTAATGTGCAAAATTGTAAAACAGAAATTATAAATTCATATTGTAAATTGAACAAGCAAAGTACATGTTTATCAGAAATTTTAAATAGAAACCAAGGAAAATGTAAGCAAATAAAAGAAAGAAATTTCCAAATTGAAATAATAAAACCAGGAGCAATACTGCTTTCAGGAGAAAATATTGTAGAAAATCAAACTTTATCAGGAACATATTTAGTAACATTTAAAAATAATATTGTAATAAATAATAAAACATATGAAAATATTGAAACAAAAGTTTGGAATTATTTGAAAAATAATCATGTTAACGATTTTGAAATTTTATAATATATTGAAACAACTAATAAACAATTAAAATTGGAAAATATAAATATAATAAGCAAAGTTGATAAATATGTTAAAACTCATTTATCTACTTTGTATATTGTCATAATTTTATGCATAATTTTGGTAATTTACATTTACATGAAATTCAAAAAGCCGCATAAAACTGCCCATCAAAACGAAAATGTGGAAATTTAAGAAAATACATACAAAGTTATATTGAATCAAATAGAAAAATTAACAGAAAATAATGAAGAATCGGGGACGATTCATCTTAGAGAGGGAGCTAACGCCAGACTACACATAGCGGCACAGTAGTAAATATAAACAATGTTTCTTCTTAATTTGTATCTTGCAGATCCATAGTGCAATTTTGCATACTCAGCAATTATGCTGCTGCATAATTTAAATCATATTTAACTTTGACCATGAATGAAATTGCTATGCTTTTTCCGCTTTGAATGGAAAATTCCATTTAATTGTAACTAATACCTTCTTTGTCCAAGACATTGGCATTTCATCATAGAACGATGCAATGCCAACGCCTTATGGTGAAATAGTTCTTAAGTAAATAACTGTAAATATATAAATAAGAGTGATATTACAAATAAAGTTCATTTCTGTCTTTTGCATAGTTGGCAAACGAACCCAATTTGTGTTCTTATTCGTTATCCGCGAGTTCGCGGATTGAAATATATTTTTTTAAAGTTTCCTAAACAAAGAAACATAAGTTGCATACTTTTCCAATTTGTATTGATTATTTTCAAGACAGTAAATCGAAAATGATTTGACGCATGCATACAATAACTTTGACGTCTTGTGCAAGAAAGAAGAGAAATTCATAACAAAATTACTAAAATAACACAAGAGACGCTGATGTGTATGTAACTTTCTCTCTTCTTTATTATTTTTTAGTTTTTAGCTTAAATAGCTCGCGCGAAATGCGTATTATAATACAACATTCACGTCCGACATTTTGCTCAAAATGAATTGGCATAAATATTGTCAGGACGCCTACGCCACGGAAACAATTATCAGCGTTTTTGACAACTAATGCGGCGTTTTTGCTGCACTTAAAATGCAATATTTAGCACTTTCGAACATATTTTTTCGAAGACCGCTCATGCTATCGCATTTAGCAAATGTACATTTACGCGAGTTCGAAATCGTATGCTTTTGACAAACAGCCGTGTTCCAGTCGCAGTATTCAGATCCGGATGTATCACTATCAATTCTCACGGAGAAGATAATGTGCAAAAAACCTTCTGAAAAGGCTAAAAGAAATTTCAAACCAGAAATTCAATACAAAAACTTGAATTGTTTTAACCATAATCCAAAATTTGTTTGTGTATATATTCATTTGTCGGTGCTGTCAATTAAAATTTCTTCAATTAATTAGGAAACAACACAAACAGAGTTGATCACAAATTCATCCAGATTTCTATCAGCATCACATCAATGTTGATTTTGCGTAAGTTTTCTTTATACAAATAATGTAATATAATAAATGAAATCTCGAACCGCGATCACTGAAACGCAGCTAGCAACTGTATACGCGAAACACCAATGTTGCCACTTTTTCTCATTAAACCATGTGCTTTTACGCGTAAGCAAAAACACCCTATAATACGTAATTCTTTATTGGCTTGAAAGCATTGTCTAAAGGCCCGTCCACATACAACTTTGGCGTTGCGTTGGCGCTGGCGT
>NW_023466983.1:0-7017 GCF_013731165.1 Rhagoletis pomonella
ATCAGCAGAGTTTATATGGTTTCACAATTGGTTGAAAATTACGGTCAAAGGCGTCGTTTAAACATTTTCGAATTGTGTAAAGATGTTGCTGCAACATGTTCAATTTGACATGTTTCGCCTGTTGTTTCACTACACATTTGAAATTAAGCTTTGAAATAAAGATAAATATGAAGATGAAGAAATAAGTGATAACGATCCAGTCAAAAAAAAAGAAGGCAAAAGTGAAGATAAAGACGAAAATGGAGACAATGACAGATACATAAGAATTAGAGTAACTGAAAGGGTAAGAACATTTCTTGAATTTATGAAGTGAAACTTCTTTAGCGGCAGTTGGTTGTTTGGGAGTAAATTGTCAAATTCAAGGGGAATAATGCACGGTTTAGCGGTTTGAGAATAAAAACAAAAACAAAGATACCTAAATAGAGGTACAGGCAAAAACGAAGATCAAAGTAAATTTAAACACTTTAAGTTAAAGGTGAAGACGAATATGCAAAAATAAAGATAAATATGAAGAAAAGGATGAGGATGAAGATCGATATTGTTATAGATATAAAACTCGATATTTGTCTCGATATAATAATCGATATTGCTATCGACAAAATAATTGATATTGTTATCGATACTGTTATTGATTAATAACCGCTATTGTAATCGATATAATAATCAATATAATAATCGATATGGTTATCGATACAATAATGGATATTGTTATCGGTATAATAATCGATTAAATATTTGATTTTTTTTATTGATTTAGTAATTTATGTTGTTATCGACATGTACAATAATCGATACTGATGATTGTTATATTTACCGATGAATTAATCGATTTTGCAATCGTTTTATGCTTCTATATGTTTATGGATATCGTTATCGGTATTTTTATCGACACAGTTATCAACAGGGTTATCGATATAATAATCGGAACATGGAATGTGATCACATTACATGACATCACATCACATGATATGGTGAGACATCACATGATATTACATCACATTATATGATATCACCTCACACGATATCACGTGACATGACATCATATGATATGACATCCCATTATATGGCATGACATCACTTGACTTGACATACATGCTATGGCATCATATGACATGACATGGCATTACATGACGTGGCATCACATGATATGACATCATATGGTATGACATCATATGACATGACATCAGAGGATATGACAACATATGACATGACATCCTATCACATCACATAAAATCACGTCACATCTTATCACGTAATCGCACCTTATCTCATCTACGTGAATAGAAAATGAAGACCAAGGTAAAGTTACCGATTTCAAAACCAAAAACACCGTTGGAAAGGTAATTTTCGGTAGATGAGGAGAGTTTTTATAGTTTCGAAATTGGTTGAAAATCATCGTTTAAAAATTTCCATATTTGTGTATGGTTCTTTTTGCAACCTGTTCAATTTAAGCTGTTTTGCATTTTGTTTTACTTCGTATTTGAAATTAAACTGTGAAATAAGATAAATATGAAGATGAAGAAACAAGACGATGAAGACAAAAAAAGGCAAAAGTGAAGATAAAGGCGAAAATGGAGACAATGAGAAATACATAAGAATTAGGGTAACAGAGTTGAAATTTTCCGATAGGAATCGAAATAAAATCAGCCATAAAGGTTACTGAAATTTATCGAATGATCGAAGTTTATAATTATCGAAATTTATCCTTGCTTTATGCTTATTAAATTGTCGCAGCGTATCGAATTATTCAAACTGATCAATGTTTATTGAGTTGTCGAAATTTATAGACACAGAAACTTAGTTGTGCGAAATTACGGATAGTTATCGAGCTATAAAAACCTGTGGGATTAACGAAAATTGTCCAGTTAAAGAAATGTATCAAGTTATCGATATTTATTGCATTATCAGTATTTATAGACTTAACGAAATTTATCGAGTTTTTGTAATGCATGGAGTTCTTTCAACTTACAGAGTTATCGATAATTATTGATCTACTGAAATTGGTTGATTCATCGAATCGAAATTTATGGAATTTTCAAAATATAGCGATGTATCGAAATTTCAAGGTTATATAAGCTTATGGATTTATCACTGCTTATCGAATTTTATCGTGTTAATAGAGTGTAACGAGTTATCAAAATTTTTCGATAGCTTTCGAAAAATGTGGAGCTGTCAAAAGCAAAAATTTATAAAGGTATCCAAAGAATTTACATTTTTGATATATAGAAATTTATCGAGCCCTAGAATTTCACAGTTATTGAAATTGGTCGAGCTAACGAATTTTGTTGAGTTATCGGATTTTAGTGTTTTCAAATTCATCGAACTATCGATATGTATCAAATCATTGAAATTTATCGATGAACTGGAATGTATCGAGTCAATTCCAAGTCCTGTCGAATTCCAAAGACTTTCTAAGATAAAAAAAAAAGTTTTAGTTACGTTTTAGTTCCAAAACAGAAGATTTTCCAGTAAGCTAATTTGTACTGTACAAGTTTTGCTACGTGTTAAGTAAGAAAACCTCCCCAGGGCTTCTAAACACTAGAAAAACTGTCGAATTTCGACAGTGACTGGCACTCTAGTATTATTATAAATGTTGAACTATAAAACATAGCGACATGTGTCACATCATGCCAGTGCCAGTTCATATAATGTCGTTCATACATGTCACATAATAACATATGAAGACACTGTCGAATAATTGAAATCAAATCATGCATCAAATCTATGCATGACAACACAAGGAACACATGCGACACATGCGACATAGTGAGCATTATTAATTACATTTTATATACGTGAAGAGATTTTGTAAAATTTTTAAGCACCTATTATAGTAAAATGCATTAAAGAATTGTCTAATTAAAAACCTGTATATATTTTCATCCAAGGCAGGATCAAACTGTGTTAAAAATATGCTACAGAAGCACAACAGCGAACAACTGCTTCGCTAAGTAGCAACGATATGCTAAAACAGTATGTTTGAGATGGAATGACATGGCATAACACCTTGTTTGACATAGCAATGCATGAAATTTTTGAAAAAGACATTTTTACAGGAAATGTTGAATTTTGCAGCTCTTTAATATATAAGATATAGATTCTTTACTATTTACTAAATAGTATTTAGATTATTCTGAAAGTATGGTTTTCAGGGTAGCTATTAGAGGAAACCGGTTATCTCTCTTAATATGCGTAAATTTAAACAAAATTTTTAAGAGTGTACTTACTGCAATATTTTTGTAAAATCATTGCAAATAATTTTTGAACTCAAAATGTTTATCGTAATGCAAAAATTTAGTTACACAAGCAAACCCTTAGACGCATCTTGCTCCATAGTGGAAAATCATAATGAACCCCTGATTATACCTCTCCTATTGATAGATAGGCTCTGAAGCTATTTAACCTGTGACAGGGTAACGTAGTGGCGTGGTGCCGCTGGCTTTCTCAATTTACCAAGCTGCCAAAGAGGTATTTAATACTAATACTTTGCTAGCTGATTGAACGATTTGCAAATGGCACAAGAAAGGATACTGGACAAATTTACCTAGTTAATAATAACGAGTCATGCGTTTAACGACCTATTTGAATTTTATAATATTTTCAGGGACGGTTATCATTATAAGTAAATTAATTTAAATCAGCATTTAATCATTTTTTTAACTCAAAAATAATAATTATTGTTGAGATTTATTTTTTTACTATTTTAGGGGAAGTTTGATAGATACCGTAATAATCGGACATATCCACTGGCACTACTTGAACCAGTCGGTAACTTTTTAGCAGTTCACGTAAAAGCAGCTCCGCTAAGTAGAACAATAGGACTAAGTGTGGATTATCAGCCAGCATACCGTCAGCCGTCGAACTAAGAACAAAAATATCAAAATTCAGAAACACTTCTATGCTTTTATGATTCTTTAATATAAGTATAACTGATTTCGTTTCTTCCAAAAAATTGTCCCCTTCCACGGTGAAAAATGTGTTTGATGTTGCACTCAACCCTGTAAAAGGACATGTTTTTGCTCCTTGTCCTTGTCCAGCTCACGCATTTCATAATATTGACGTTTTAAGTAACCATCTGATTTTCAGGGTTAAGCATCTCTCCTGACAAAACTTCAAAGGGCAGATAATGTGCCCTTTATGCCTTGAAAGAAGGCGAAATTTTAAGAAACGAACATAAATTTTCTCACCGTTTGCCTTTATTTTAGAATTGAACACGAAAAGAGAAAGGGGCGAAGTATTTTGGTAGAAACGAAAACAACATTAATCGTGTATGTATAATGAAATGTAGTTACATAAAAATATTCCAAATAACGAGTTTACCTTCTGACTTGCGGCAATATTATTTGCGCTGTATGCTTACATGATTCGACGCAGGTGCGACGCAATTTTCGTATATTTTCACGCCACTCAGGACAATCCTTCGACATACCAATTTCCTTTAACATATCATGTAATAAAGCCACGTGACTATTGATTTCAACGATAAGCTGGTTATATAAGTAAAACAAACTGAAATCATTAATCTATAATTGCATTACATGTAGTTTATGAAATATTGTTTCAGTGACTATTTAGTATACGGTTCCATTTCCGCATTTACCACTTGTCTACAAATCGACTACTTTATCGACTGCCTCTTATATGCATGTGAGCGACAAATTCGAAGGGCAATCAAAGCACCCATTAACTATAACAGGCAGTCTGAAAACGGACATAAGCTCCATATTGTTTGAAAATTAAAGAAAAACTTTAACTGAAACTGAAATATTAAATATAAAATTCGTTTATTATGTATGTGTATTAAGATGATCAAAATATTTATATTTTGAAATCAAAAAAATATTTAGAGGTCGCTCAAAGCGGTCCATTCCATGTATTTTATATTGGGGAAAACTACTTTTCGTAGAAATGATATGGAATTCTTAAAAACTCTGGTTCTCTTCAGGAGACCTCCAATAACAATACCCAATTGTTTATTTAACCATTTTTTAATACTACAGATTTTTATTTAGCCCCGCATTGCATTTTCTGGGGGTTTTGGCGGGCCTATAAACTATAGTACTAGGAAAGAATAGTTAATTAGATAATTATTCTCCTGAAGAGAAACAGAGTTTTCCGATCGAAAAATATTGAGTTTCTATACCATTTCTACGAAAGGACTTTTTTCCATATAAAATACATGGAAAACTTTGAGCGCTTTGAGCAGAATTCTACTTCGTAAGGGTTATTATTAGGGCTCGGAATCTCACGCAAATGCATATTTTTACTGGTCATCTTCAAATGGAAATGGTTAAGTTAGCTTTACAAATCATGAAATTTCCTTTCAAATGGAATATTTTGCAGTAAATGCATGGTTTTTCATATCGTGCAAAAAAATACCTGTTTAGCATATTTTGCAAAAAAATACCTGTTTTTGCATATTGCGCATATTGTAGTATATTTTACAATAAATGCGTATGGTTTTTGCATATTTTTGCCTTTTTTGATGTACAACCATTTAAATTTCAACTTTTCCAAGTAATCAAAATTATGAGAAATAAGAATGAAAAATTTTGTACGCGGAACTATGATAGACATTTTATTTCATTATATAATATATTGTTTATAAATGAGTTTATATTTTTATAAATCATAAGTTTTGAGTCATATGTACCGTAGTAATTTTAAAATTTCAAAATTACATTTCTACCGAAAAATAAGATATTCGAGCTAATTCGACGGCACACAGTGTACTTTTTTAACACTTCATGCCACTTATTCGTAGCTCTTTCGACAGAAGCAATATTTTGATATGAAACAAAATGGCTTTGAAAGCTAACGTAATTGGCTTTCAAGGAAAAATATTGCCACTGAGCCACAATCACTTTTTAACCTTGGTCACAAATAGTGTTCTTTGAAAAAAAACATGCAAAATCCAATCGATGTGTTTAAAAAAAAACACTTTTTGTATTTCTTTATTATACTAAGGGCCGATTTTATAATAAAATTAAGGAATATTTTAAAATTTAAAGGGTGCTTTATTTTGCTGATCGATTTCATAAAGCCACTTTAAAGAAAACGGTACCCTTTAGTTAAATACCCTGAATGAAATTTAAATGACAAAGGTCCCTTTTGTAAGAAAAAAAAATTGGTCTGTCATATTCGTAGTTATAATTACATATTTATGACAATGAGATGATGCGATTTTGCATTGATTAGCATTGCCAACTTTATTTCCATTTAAACGAACCTTTTGTTATTAATCAATTGCCATTGTAATATGAAAACACCTCTTGTTTAAAGTACGCTTAAGTGACACTTTAACTAAAAGGAAACTTTTGCAAAAGGATTTTTAAATGTTTCATTATGAAATCGGCCCTAATATTAAGCGTGTGCTTAAAAATTGTATGGAGGCGACCTTAGGTCCCTTCATTTGCTTGACCAGATCAACATGCACAACATGATAACATGATACCAAACTCATTTTATGCATACATTCAAAAAAACCAGCGAAAGGGCAGCTAACTATTAGAGGAGTATATGTTTAAAGCCTGAAAGAATGTGAAGGTAAAAGTTTTCACATTTACCCCGTAGCGAATGTCATGCATTAGTCCCTTAAGAGTCTTGTACGGAAAAGTTACGTCTAAAATGACTTTGTGCTCCGTTTATATGGAAGTCGTTCATGACTTTTTCATATAAATGGTAATTTCGTCGTTGATGTCATCTGTATGACTTGGGCATGCAGTGATCATTAATAACATTCAAGCGACAGTATCTTGCAATGGACTTTTTATAAGTGACCGCTGCAAGACATTGTCTGTTTTAAGTCTTTGATAAGAGTACACCTGCATGACATTGTCACCAGTGACATTGTCAGATATATGTCGTTTAGGATTCACAGCAAGTGCGACGATGTCACTAAATCCTCATTAGTAGGGAAGACAAAAATATGCACCAAAAATTTAATTATATGATCATTAAAATGACCCCAAAATATTAAAAATATGCTTGATATATGCCCCAAAAAATTTATTTTAT
>NW_023466984.1:0-7015 GCF_013731165.1 Rhagoletis pomonella
AATTTTGAGTAAATTAGCGTCCTTAAATTTCGAAATATTGAAGTTTCAAGCAGTTCTGAAATTTACTGTTATATGAAAATCGGCCGTAATTTTAGTCCGATTTCAATAATTTTCAATGGTTTGCTTTTATGTGGCAAGCGCAATAACCATACTGAGTTTGGTATAAATTGGTAGAACGGTTACCGAAATATATATATGTGATCATAAGTGGGCGGTGTCACGCTCATTTTCCAAAATTTTATAATAAACGTATTTTTTGGTAAAGAATTGTCGGAAGCCTCAATTTAGAATAAATAAGCTTTAATATTTATTGATTTATCGAAGATTTCGTATTTCTCTAAATTACCGTTATATGGGATGTGGGCGTGATTATTGTCCGATTTTAGAAATTTTCGGCCATTTCGTATGATATACCAAGGCTAACAAATGTGCTAAATGTGGAAGAAATTGGTGCAGCGGTTACCAAGATATACACATGTAACCATAAGTGGGCGTGGCCAAGCCCATTTTCCAAAAATTTATAATATTCTTATTTCTCATCTAAAACTTATTATAAATATCAATTTTGAGTGAATAATCTTCAGTAGTTACTAAAATATCGCAGTTTTCGTAAATCTGAAAATTACCGTTATATGGGAGGTAGGCGTGGTTATTGTCCGATTTTGCCGATTTTCAATACCATCCGTCCTACGCTAGAAAGAAGTGTACGTACCAAGTTTCGTTAAGATATCTCAATTTTTACTCGAGTTATCGTGTGCTCAGACGGACGGACGGACGGACAGACAGTCACCGCTTAATCGATTTCTCTTTTCATTCTGATCATTTATGTATACATTTGTCTATATCTATCTCGATTCGTTTTGCCTGTTACAAACAACCGTTATGTGAACAAAGTTATAATACCCTTGTGCACAAGTGCGCTCGGGTATAAAAATATCTCAGATTAAACCGATAACTTTTTGGTGTCCAACCTAGTTTTATCGATTATATTTGCGAAGAAGAGGAGGAATGTACAATGTTAAAGTAAACAAAAATTGACGCTAGTAAGGAAAATAGGTTTGTAAAGGTATTTTTAATAAAATATTAAATGGCATAATATGTGTGCAGAAAAAAGTGACCACGGTGGCACAGAGAAGAAGTTTAACTTTTCCTCGAGTTGTGTGAATAACAAGCACAGCCAATTTGACAGTTAACGAGCTTTGATTGAGATTATATATACAGTAAAACCCGCTTAAGTACCTCACGAATAATGTCAACTTTTTGAGGTACTTAGGCGGGTTGGGTACTTAAAAGAATCCGCTTAAGTACATCGATACGGGTACTTAAGCGAACATAATTACTGATGTATTTACATCTTCTTATTAACTTACATAAATACTTGATTAACAACATTTAATGAAGTATACATAGCTTAAACCCAAAATCGTACCATTATTTAAACACATGAACAAGTAAAGAAAAACTTTATTAAAAAAAATATATATAGTGCAACGGTATGTAATTTTTCAAGAATTAAATTGTTTGAAAAGCCAAAGTTGGACATATCATTTTGTACCAAATTCAAAATGATTTTGTTTGCTACTTATGTTTATTTATTGATTTTTGAGATTTTTCAACCAATTAAAATACAGGTCATTCCCTAACAAATACCATATAAACTTAAGCTTAAGATTTTGTAGAACACTTAAAAAAGGATTCATCATAATTTCAAACTTTTTTCTCAGAAGTGTTTTTTGAGTGTACAGTTTTATAGCCAATTCAAGTTTGGTGTAATAATGTGCAAGTTTCAAGTGGCTAAAAATTACTGTTGATTTTTTAGAATTTTTTTACCGAAGGCATGTAGCGCTGCTGCTGAATTTCAAAGTACGTAAATATTTTAAAGAATTTTAAAAGAGCACTTAAAAGGGGAAAATTTTAAGTAAAATTGTAATTGGGGCACGAAAAGTTTAGGTACTTAGGAGGGTTGGGTAAATAAGCGGGGAGGTACTTAAGAAAGGGATTTTCTTCAGATTATATTAAAAAATTCACGGTGTCCAAAAATGTTGGTTACTTAAGCGGGTTAGGTAATTATCGGGCGGGTACTTAAGCAGGTTTCACTGTATATGTAAACGTACTTTTATGCTTTGCCGTTCATATATGTTTACACATCAAATTTCATGAGTACCTAGTACTCACGCCTTTTTTTTACATTTCGTTATACGTATATCCTATTGTCGAGTTCGTTACCAAAAACCTTATTTATTGCTATAACTAGTAGGCAGAACATTTGAAATCCAAATAGGTTTCACTTATAAAGCAAGATCGTACACTTGTTTAAAAAAATAAAACCATTAGCCCCCGACAAATCCAATTTAAAATTTTATTCGCGTTGAACTTTGACGCGTCCGTTACCATGAGAAAAATTCAATTATATAATACACAAACAACTTCTTCCAAGAAGGCATAAGCTGTGCTTCCCTTTCCTTGCAGTTTCTGCAAGTGTTACAGCTGCTTTTGATAGACTTTTTTGTGCTGATCCGTATGTATAAAGTCTCCATCAGCTCCAGACTTTGAGAAAAACGAGGTCAAATTGCCAAAAAATCGCGTTTTTCGAAATATTTTAGAAGGTCTAGCAAAAAAACAAAAGGTGAGAGAACCTTCAACTCAGGCTTAAAATAAAGCTACAGCTCTCGGCTACTATCCCTGAAAATACCACCCCTGCACCTTGACTTGATGATCACTTATAGTCATTTATTTAACAGCAAAACCTGATTATGTGCGAAGTTTGAGTACCCACCGCAATTAAACAGAAGGTTATAGAGCCTTATACTTAGGCTCAAATTAAGGCTTGAACTTTCGGCTACAATCTTTAAAAATGCCATCCCCGAACCTTAACCCTAAGGTCACTTATAGTTATTTATTTAACAGCAAAAACTGATTTTGTCAAAATTTATTTATTTTCAATAGCACAGTATTCCAGTATTTTTATATTGTTCAATAAATGACTGCATATGCAGGATCGCCTGCTGATTCCAAAAATCGAGGTAATTTTTTATTCTATGGATACGTTTTCGAGATATTTTCAATTCACCGTTATTCAGCTTAAAACAAAAGAAGGTTCCACTTAGTCACTTATATCTCATGAACCAATTTAACGAACTGAAAATGGAATGCGACAAATGAAAGCTGACAAAATTTTCCATAAACCGTCTATACGTCACTTTCCGATAGGACTGATATTTTCTGACAAATTTATTAATCATTCCAGTTTTTTTTATGAAAAAAATAAAAAAATTAAATTTTAACAGGAGAAAAATTTAAAAACTAACAGGTTCTGTGTCAAATTTAGTTGTGCTAAAGCCTGTTCTGTTACAAACAAATCAAGTTACTAATAAATCAAATCGAGGGATAAATAAAGAAGTAATGAGTGGTCAATTGAAAATGCGCTAAGATTTTGATGTGTATACATCTTTGGTTTCAGTAGGGGTAAAATTTGCAAAGCTGTAATGCATATCCCAGCACAAAATTTCGAAGGGCTTAGCATGTGTATTTCAGCATAAAATTTTTATTTACATTAGAAGCACCCTGTGTTTGCTTGCTATTGTAAATGGTTGCATCCATTTAGGCATATGCATAGTAAGAGGAAATACGCTACAATTGATTATTACTTCCGATTATTTAAACTCCGCACATGCATACGGCTTTGTACCTATGTATGTACATAAATATGTATGCACTCATTTGTTGCAACTGGGCAGGAATTACGTAACTTTGAAACGATATTATAATATTATAACGAATAGTGATTTTTTATTTCTTCTTTAGTATTAAGTATAACATTTAAGTATTGCCAAATGCGTATTTGGGAAGGATCCCATTAAAATAACTAAAAAGCCATTTACCAAAAATTAACTTTATTACATTCTAGATAAGGTGGTATGGGTCACCATATCTTATTCTTAAAACGGGTTCAAATATTTACAGGTTTACAAGCACATATGTATGGTCATGTTGAAGTTTAAGTAAAGTTTAAAAGAGAATGCTTTATTTGGTCCCTTATTGTTTGACCAATTGCAGTGAGTTGATTTGATTCACCCAGGTCAACGTCGGTTGGGTCTGATTGATAATTTCGGGGACTGTAATTAATTTTAAATTGTAGGCAGACATTGTGTAACGCTGCGCACACATTGGCAAACCTTGCCACTTTTGTAGGATGGTATCTTCCTCTTTTTCCATATCCTAATATTCTCCAGCGTCCTTTTAAAATGCCTATAGTTCGTTTGATAATACACCTTGCCTTGTAGTGACCCTGCAGGGAGTGACGTTAGCTTATACCTAACTTTAGTCTGTTTACGCGAACACTAGTGCTACATATTAACTGCGTATTTTGTTCGAAAAAGGATATTTAATAGAAACTTGTAAAGAAAACCAACTCCCGATTGCGTCTGCATGACTCCTGCACGACTTTACAAATCATTTTAAGTTGGTTTTGTCATAGCTAATTAAAAGTGAGGTATTAATCGAAATCTCGCCAAAAAGCTAACTATAAGTTGGTTAGTTTTAACAATTGATAATTTTTCACTGCAGGGGAACGTCGTTGAACATGCATTCGCTTGAACCATCCGAAGGGTTTCTGTAAGGGGTTATGCACCACGGCTTCAAAGGATATCCAGAGTCTCCTGTTAAAATGAAAATACTTAATATAACAATACAAGACAACTTGATATTTACAAATGTACCTAATAACCATGAATTTTCCTGCCTGTTACGCTCAAATCGATCTTGCAAAATTCGTCTTTGGTCTGAGTGCTTCCAAACGAAGGAATCATGAGCCGCACCTCCGTATTTGCAGTTGATTGCCAAGATTTTGCATGTGTGATGGCAAATCTTATGAAAACTTAGTAATAAATATCGGGTTAATTTTAGTAATACAAAAGCAACTTACTATCATAGCATTGATACTATGGTACCCTTTCCGATTGAAGTACATATGCTCGTTTGCTGAAGGCTTTTGCAAACCGATATGGGTGCCATCAACACAACCAATGACTGAAAAACAACTATGGTAGCTGAAAATCTCAAACTCTAACTAATAAAGTTTTTATTCACCTCCAGGTATTTTATATTTTTCTGCAAACCACTTCTTGCATCTAGACGAATCTTCCGGTACAAACAATATATGCTGTGGACACAACTTATTTCGAGGAGAACTTTGGTTACCAACTTCGAGACAGTGCTTTGACACATACCAACTAAATAGTCACTGCCAATACTATGTTGATACCCGCCGCTTGCCAGAAGAGAAATAGTGGCAGCCAATTGTAGCACTGGAGGCACAGCTTTTGCATCCGACTGCTTTAAATTTAAACTCTGCAGCACATATTGGAAAGCCTCTTTGGTTAGTCGAAACCGTTTCAAGAATCTGCAATAAACCGTTTCTTAATTGATTTGAAAAACTTAATTCCTTATACTCTTACGCTGAGTTCGGCAAAGCCAAAGGATTACTCCTTTCTCTAAGCTGCCTGCGTAATATTTTTTCATCTTCCTCACTTTAACTGGAGCTTAAAAAAAATAACAAATTCGGATCCATTTTTAAATTATGTTTATTTCGCACGCAATTTTTGATGTGTATACATCTTTGGTTTCGGTAGGGGTAAAATTTGCAAAGCTGTAACGCATATCCCAGCACAAAATTTCGAAGGGCTTAGCATGTGTATTTCAGCATAAAATTTTTATTTTCATTAGAAGCACCCTGTGTTTGCTTGCTATTGTAATTGGTTGGATACATTTAAGCATATGCATAGTAAGAGGAAATGCGCTACAATTGATTATTACTTCCGATTATTTAAACTCCGCACATGCATACGGCTTTGTACCTATGTATGTACATAAATATGTATGCACTCATTTGTTGCAACTGGGCATGAATTACGTAACTTTGAAACGATAGTCGTTCAAACGATACTGACAAAACGATGTTACTGTTACTGTTACGTGAAGCAAAACTGGAATCGAGTTGACGATATCGCACAAACGATCAAACAATTTTTGATTTTTATGAAGCAAGACAATCTCGACACGATATCGTTCAGACGATTGTCGTCATACGTGATTCATGCCCTGGTTTTGATATTCGTAGATGGTTTGAGGCATAGGTTTAGTAGTCTATTTTGATAAAAAAGCAAGGCGAAAAGTTAAAAAAATATTGAAATCATTTTAACTGGGACCTTTGATAACTGATGAACATACATGAATACATGTATGTATAATATGCATATGTATGGATAATACAATAGCTCTGATCCAATACTTTTCGTGTAAAATCCTGGAAAAAGGTCAAACAGCAAAATCACTCTCTGAAGTGAGAGTAAAAAGTGAGTAACAGCAAAACGTACGGAACAAAAAAGCATCGGGTAAAATCCTGCAACTTCAACCTCTACACAACTCTCCCAAAAATCGCTCTCATTTACATGAACCACAGATTATATTCCGAAAAGAAAAACTAAATTTAGGAATATATAAAAATAGAAATGCTCAAACTATATGCTCAAGAACAATAACTGATGCGGTGTTTCCAAGATATTTTAACGCCCTTGAGTCACAAGTATATACAAGTATCATATTTTATTAATCATACCGATAATTTCGTGTATTAAAAGAATTAAAAATGAAAATGAATAAAAAAATGAAATCAGCAAAGTGAATAAAATTAAGTGAAATTAATGTTTAATTTCTAACCTAACCTACATTTGTATGTATGTAACTGAATCGCCTAATAAAAGCTTTACATATAAAAAGATTAGCCTAAGTTTCGAGCTTAACTTCCTAATCTGTTATTAGAAAAAGAGATTAGCCATGCAAAATTATATTTAACAAGTAAGAAAGTCTAAGTTCGGGCGGAGCCGAACATTAAATACCCGGCGCAAGTATTAAATATATGTTTTTCACCTTTGCGAAAGCTACCCCAACATGGTAAGCCGGGGTGTATCAATTTTGAGTAAATTAGCGTCCTTAAATTTCGAAATATTGAAGTTTC
>NW_023466985.1:0-2965 GCF_013731165.1 Rhagoletis pomonella
TGTGCACATGACAATTAAAGTAAAAAGGGCGATGTGCTTATGCTACACCTTCCCTCTTAAAAAAAAATAGATATATATATATTTGTAGTCAACTATATATATCTATTTTACTGATTCAGTGAACCGCTTGATGTTTGTTTGGGTTGACAAAATTTTAATCGTTTTAGGATCTTGTTACCATTGTTTTGTTACGTGTTTTCCTTTTGTTTTTTTTTTGTTTGTTTGTATATTTTATGTGATATTTGATTTTGTTTTCTTTTGGCTTGTGCCGTATATAAGGTTTAGTAAATTGGAATGCTTATGTGTATTATTATTTATTTTTTTTTTTCTAAATTATTATTATGGATAAAGTGGCATGCTTATTTTTAAAGGTTTTAAATTGGTTTAAGCCTATTTTTATGAATTACGATTTCCTTTTTGTTTTTATTGCTATCTCCTATGCTATGTGGAATTAAAGTATAGTTGTTATTTTTATCAATGGTTTTAACTTTATAGTGTCCTGTATATCTATTCTCTAACTTATGGGAGGCCTCTTCTCTAACTAATACTAAATCTCCTATTTTAATTTCCTTACTATAGCTATTTTTGTCATAATTGGATTTTTGCTTTTCTTTAGCTTCTTGAATTAATTTGCTTGCTCTTTGCTGTGCTATTTGAAGTTTGTATTTTACTTCTTTGTCATACGCCTCATGGTTGCATACCGGGCTAATTTCATTTTCTTCCAAAAATTCATAATTTGGTGGTTGTTTTGCGAATATTAGTTCGAAAGGACAATAATTATGTGTTGTTGATGGCGTTGTATTGTAACAATAAGCGAAATACCTGAGGTATTCATCCCAATCGTCTTTGTCACTGGATATGTATGCACGCATATATTCGTTGAATGTCCGGTGACTGCGTTCTACAGTACCCAAAGTCTGGTGATGGTACGGTGTAGAAGTTTTTTGCTCAATTTTTAACAATTTACACAGTTCTTTGAACAGGCTATTTTTGTATTCTGTGCCCATGTCTGTTAAAATTGTTTTCATTTGGCCATAAATCAGGATGAAATGCTCGAATATGGCTTTAGCGACAGTTGTTGCATGTTTGCTTGGAACTGGAATCGCTACCAAATATTTGGTTAGATCGCATATAATGGTAACTGCATATTCGTTTCCATTTATCGACTTTGGCAATGGGCCGACTGTGTCGATTTGTACAATATCAAAAGCCTTCGGAGGTGTTTCTGTTATTGTCATTGGTTCTTTGATATGTTTATTAATTTTATTTTTCTTGCAGTGGATGCAGTTCTTTACATATTTTCGTATGTCATTTTTCATATTCAGCCAGCTATATTTCTGCTTGATTTTATCTGTCATGCGATTTATTCCTGGGTGGCCACCACTAATAGGATCGTCATGATATTTGTGCAGAATTTCTTTAATTTTCCCGGGATTTGTCACACATATAACCTCTGGGGTTAGAGCGATTGTTAACTTTTTGAGAACTTTATTTCCCATTTCCATAAATTTGCCTACTGCAGTATAATTCTTTTTAAACAATTTGTCCCCTAAGGACAACTGTACTTGTACAAGTCCTAAATTGCCGGCTTCTCTTTCGAGCCTGGTAAAGAATTGTCCTAAGTCAATCTTATCCTCAACAATTAGGTTGCTTGTATCAAAATTGCTACAAATTTTCTTTCCTTTTTTTGAAATATAATTTCGGAGGATTGAAAACGAGCTCGACATGTCTTTTTACTTCAAATTTATTTAGCGCTTCGTAAATTTTGGGGTTCTCTTTGTGACTTTCTTTGACTTCAGTTTTATTATTGGTCTTTTTAGCTGCTGATCTTGTTGTTATTTTAAATATTTTGTTTGCTTCCACTGACATATCTTTTAAATTTGTAATGGTTATGCGGGATAATGCATCCGCGATATGATTTTCTTTACCAGCTATATACTCCACCTCAAAATCGTACTCTTCTAAATCCAATCTTACTCGTGTCAGCTTAGATGAAGGACTTTTCATTGAAAATAGGTATGTTAATGGGCGATGGTCGGTTTTTACTAAGAATTTTCTACCACAGACGTATGGTCTGAAGAAGGTTATGGCCCAATGGATTGCTGCCAATTCTTTTTCTATTGTTGCTTTATTTATTTCACCTTTTGTGAATGACCTGGATGCGTAGGCAATTGGTAACTGTTTGCCATCATGTTCTTGGCTAAGGACTGCTCCACAAGCATACCCACTAGCATCTGTCGTTATGCAAAATTTTTTTCCGAAGTCTGGGTATTGCAAAAGTGTTGGACTAATTAATGCTTCTTTTAAATAGACAAAGGCTTTTTGGCATTCTTCTGTCCATTCAAAAGTAACATTCTTTCTGCAAAGCCTAGTTAACTTTCTTGAATGTTCTGCAAAATTTGGTACAAATCTTCTGTAATAATTACAGAAGGCTACAAATCTTTTAACTTCGTCAGCTGTTTTTGGTGTTGGGTAATTTTGAACTGTTTCAAATTTGCTTGGGTCGGGTAATATTCCCTTGTTTGTGCATTTATGTCCTAAATATGTTACCTCTTGGCTGAAAAATAAACATTTATCTGGATGTAATTTTAAGTTGTATTTTCTGCAAGTAGAGAACACGTCTCTTAAATTTTTTAGCATGTGGTTTTCTGAACAACCTAATACAACTAAATCATCCATGTAGAGAAATGCTTGGGATGGTTTAAGGCCAGCGAATGCTAATGTCATCATTCGTTGGAATGAATTTGGGGCTACTTTCAATCCATATGGTAATCTTTTGAATCTGATATGTGCCATTTTCAGCAGTGAATGAAGTAATGTCCCTAGAGTCTGGGTGTAATTCTATTTGATGAAAACCTGACATAAGGTCTAGGCATGAAAAATATTTTGCTCTTCCAAGTTGATCTAGAATGTCATCAATTCTTGGAAGGGGAAATTTATCTGCTGCTAATTTTTTATTTACTTG
>NW_023466985.1:3065-7014 GCF_013731165.1 Rhagoletis pomonella
CTATGATATCATCTTTGATTAGCTTATTTATTTGTTTAGTTATTTCTCCTTTTTGTGTTTGGGGTAATCTATAATTTTTAATGTAAACGGGGGTGTCATCCTTCATATATAATTTTTGTTTATACAAATTATTAGAAGTGATTGGTTCTGTTTCTAGTGCAAATATATCTATGAATTCTGTGCAAAGTGGTGTTAATTGAGCTTTAACAAAATTCGGAAAATTTTTGGTTAATCTTTTTAATTTTTCTGTATCTGTGCAACTTTTACTGTGTGTGGTTGATTTAATTAGTGTATAATCATCTAAATTTTCAGTATTAATTTTATAATTTTGAATAGTTGTGTTGTTATGTGTTGTGTTAATAATTCTAACGAAAGATTGCTCGTTATTTGTAATGGTATTTGCGATATAAATGCCATCGGATAGTTGTTGGTGTGGTATGAAAATGTTTTTGTTGTTTGTATTTATTTTAATTTGTCTAATAACTTCCGATCTAGCTGGAATTGTGGTTGTGTTGACGGACAGACAGTTTGTTAGATTCATTGTTATTGTTTGAGGGAAATCATATGGTCTAAGGATTAGTTTATCCTCTGTTTTTCCATAATCTAGAATACAATTGTATTTCTTTATGAAATCTAGGCCTATTATTCCATCACATGGAATAGGAAAGTTGTCTTCTACAACATGAAATTTATGATAAATTAGAAGGTCATCGCCTTTTAGATCTGCTTTGATTGTGCCTAAAGTGCTAGTTATTCCCTGACCAATGCCTTTCAAATCTGTGATTTGTTCAGTATTTATTTTTTCTTTATTATTTATTTGCTGTTTTTTAATTATGGAGATATCGGCTCCAGTATCAATTAAAAAATTTGAGTATGAATTGTTTAATGATGTTCTTGTAGATATACAGCTGTTTAAATTTAGATTAAGTACGCATATTTTTCTTTTTGTTAATTTTGAAGTGGAGTTTCCTGGTTTTCCGTTGCGGTTATGGCGCGCACATTACGGTTCTGGTTGTAGGATCTATTGCCGTTTTGGGCTTGTGATCCTCTCCGGTTATTATTGTTGTTGTACGACCGCGAGTTATTGTTATATCTCGGTTGTGGTCTGAATCTCCGATTTTGGTAATTTCCATAGTTGTTACTACGGTAACCTCCACGGAAATTACTCCTGTACTGACCTTGCTGTCGTACATTTAAGATCGTATTTGAGCTGCCAGTGATTTCGGTACAACTATTAGTGAATTTCGATATTGCGTCGTTCATCGTTGTGAACGTACCTGCTTGCATAATCATTTTAACCTTGTCATTAGAGCAGTTTTTACACATGGCTTTAACTGCTGCCTGTGTTGAATATCTTGTGGCCAAGTCCGGGTTTAATCCATCAGAGATATATGCTCCTTCTAACGACCTTGTGATTTTTTCAATCTCTGCTGTGTATTGGTTAGCCGTTTTGCTACGCTGTTGGATGTTCAGTAGTTTAGCGGTCAAAACCTCCACTGATTCTCCTTTTATTGCGGTATGTAATTTGGTTCTTATTTGGGCGATTGTGGTCTCATTACTGATAAAATTTCTTGCTGTACCTTTCAGCTTTGTTTTTATCATGGTAATGGCCAATGCCTCGTGTGTATCCTTGATTTGCTCGAGTATATCAAGTGCATCTAGGAAGCTATGCAGATTTTCTGGTTTACCATCAAACTCTGGTAGTACTGACGAAGCAGTTTTGATAAATTCTACTACGGTTTGTGGCATTGTGACGTGTATTATCGGTATTTCTATTTTAAGTTCTTCCACCGGTGTGGCTTGAGTTAATGAAGGTGAGTTGGTTCGGCTAGGAACACGTTCAGACAGAAGTAGTACAAAATCTATTTGAATTTCTTCTTTTGTTGTATTTGGTACATCAAATTCTAGATTGTGTCTAGCTAGAGAAGATACAAGTTTATCTCGTACGGCGGAGAAAAATTGGTAAGCTTCTCTTTGATGTTCTTCGGTGAGTATGTTATTTACGGATTCGATCACCTGCCTTATGCCATTTAGAGCTTCTAAAATTATATTCAGATGCTTTGTTATGGTTTCTGGTGATATTGGAGCACTTTTGTTTATGCACTTATACGATTTATTAGCTTTAATTTTTTCTTCCAATAATGTGTCATGGATGTCTTTCCACTGATTCATTTCTATTGGGAAAGTTACACGCGTTGTTGCACATTGTTTAATTGTCTCAATTTATTTTTAATATAATTTTTTATCAAAATTGCAATTGCAACAATTAAACATGTAGCTACACATGCAAAAGCAGTCAACCACTTATCGGAAACTTCTTCCGCGTTTTCTACAATAGAATGTGGTTCATATTTGACTACTTTAGTTTCATAGGTTTTTTCACCTGAGGTTTCTTTTCCTACCTCATAACCTGTTATTCCTATTAATATTCCGTTTAGTGCAATTTTCCACCAAGTCATGTTTGAAAGAAAATAAAATTTCGATTTTAATATTTTATTTTTATTTATTCATAAACTCGTCATTTAATGTACAAATTTTAATATTCTTCAGGGAATGTTTTCCTTATTAATCTATTTACTTCTTCTGCCAATGTGGAAGGATATACTAAGTCTTCCATAGTGGGTTCCCTACCCATACCTATACGTAACCAAAATTGTTTTAAGTGATTTAAATGGGATATATTACTTCCCCTAATTCGTGATCTTGATCTACGAGTTTCTGAGGTTTCACACTCTAGATCATCTACAATTTTGTTTATTGCTTCGTAGTCAAGATCATCGGGCAATGCACTATCCATGAGAAAAAGGTTATTAAAAGTATATGAATTTTAACATAAGCGTTCAAATTTACTTTAAAAATTTATTGTTTAAAAAATTTTTATTCTTTATTTGTGTTTTAACATTTTTAATTTCCTCTTGTAATTTTAATCTTTTATCTGAGCTATTAGCAAAGTTAAGTTGTTGATATAACTTTGCTAATTCTACTCGGCTTTTTACTTTTCTTCCTGCCCTTTTTCTTCTATGTACAATTTGTGGGGCAGGAATTTCTGGGATATCTTCTGTTTTATTTAGTTTGTTTCTTTTCCTATACTCTTCAATATTAATCGGTTTAGGTCCGATTTTTTCGGATTTGCGACTCTTGAGGATCTGTTTTGTACCTTCAATAAGTGTGTCTGCACACTTTTGAAAAAGTCTATTGATTTCTTTATGATATTTTTTATCAGACTCCTCTTCGGTCGAAATCCTTTGCATTATTTTTATTGTACAGAGAGAGAAGAGAGAAAAAAAATATTTCAATAATTAATTTTTAACCTTTACCCCTAAGCAAATTACTGCTATTTAGATGGCGGCCATAAGGCGTGCCAGAGTTTTCTAAGAGGTTTATATTCTTTTTATTTATTAATCATTTCAAAAAATTTTTATTTTTTTTCTACCTTACGCTGCCGTTTTGTCTCCAAATTTCCAATATTTGCCGCCAGTCATATCACGAAATTATCAATATTTGCTGCCAGTCATATTACCAAATTACTAATATTTGCTGCCAGTCATATTACCAATATTCCACTTCGTCGTCGCGCGTCGTCGATGTCTTCTATTTTTGGGGTTCAATCCTTGGGTTGATATCCTTAGTGTGTTTCCATATTCCACTTCGTCGTCGCGTGTCGTCGATGTCTTCTATTTTTGGGTTTCAATCCTCATAAATTTGGATTTTATTATTTTTTTTTTCGGCTAGCGGTGCCGCTATGAGCCACATAAATTATTTTATTTAACTACGGCTGGCGATATCGCCTTGTAGAGTCGAATAAATTATTTTATAAAAATTTTTAATTATTTTTCGGCTGGCGGTATCGCCTTTTAAAGCCAATAATTTTTATTTATTTTATGAGCCTGGCAGGATCGCCATATAGCAAATAATAAGTTATTGGTTGGAGTTTGATCACCAATTGGTT
>NW_023466986.1:0-7012 GCF_013731165.1 Rhagoletis pomonella
AACCAATTGGTGATCAAACTCCAACCAATAACTTATTATTTGCTATATGGCGATCCTGCCAGGCTCATAAAATAAATAAAAATTATTGGCTTTAAAAGGCGATACCGCCAGCCGAAAAATAATTAAAAATTTTTATAAAATAATTTATTCGACTCTACAAGGCGATATCGCCAGCCGTAGTTAAATAAAATAATTTATGTGGCTCATAGCGGCACCGCTAGCCGAAAAAAAAAAAATAATAAAATCCAAATTTATGAGGATTGAAACCCAAAAATAGAAGACATCGACGACGCGCGACGACGAAGTGGAATGTGGAAACACACTAAGGATATCAACCCAAGGATTGAACCCCAAAAATAGAAGACATCGACGACGCGCGACGACGAAGTGGAATATTGGTAATATGACTGGCAGCAAATATTAGTAATTTGGTAATATGACTGGCAGCAAATATTGATAATTTCGTGATATGACTGGCGGCAAATATTGGAAATTTGGAGACAAAACGGCAGCGTAAGGTAGAAAAAAAAAAAAAAAAATTTTTTGAAATGATTAATAAATAAAAAGAATATAAACCTCTTAGAAAACTCTGGCACGCCTTATGGCCGCCATCTAAATAGCAGTAATTTGCTTAGGGGTAAAGGTTAAAAATTAATTATTGAAATTTTTTTTTTCTCTCTTCTCTCTCTGTACAATAAAAATAATGCAAAGGATTTCGACCGAAGAGGAGTCTGATAAAAAATATCATAAAGAAATCAATAGACTTTTTCAAAAGTGTGTAGACACTCTTATTTAAGGTACAAAACAGATCCTCGAGAGTCGCAAATCCGAAAAAATCGGACCTAAACCGATTAATATTGAAGAGTATAGGAAAAGAAACAAACTAAATAAAACAGAAGATATCCCAGAAATTCCTGCCCCACAAATTGTACATAGAAGAAAAAGGGCAGGAAGAAAAGTAAAAAGCCGAGTAGAATTAGCAAAGTTATATCAACAACTTAACTTTGCTAATAGCTCAGATAAAAGATTAAAATTACAAGAGGAAATTAAAAATGTTAAAACACAAATAAAGAATAAAAATTTTTTAAACAATAAATTTTTAAAGTAAATTTGAACGCTTATGTTAAAATTCATATACTTTTAATAACCTTTTTCTCATGGATAGTGCATTGCCCGATGATCTTGACTACGAGGCAATAAACAAAATTGTAGATGATCTAGAGTGTGAAAACTCAGAAACTCGTAGATCAAGATCACGAATTAGGGGAAGTAATAGATCCCATTTAAATCACTTAAAACAATTTTGGTTACGTATAGGTATGGGTAGGGAACCCACTATGGAAGACTTAGTATATCCTTCCACATTGGCAGAAGAAGTAAATAGATTAATAAGGAAAACATTCCCTGAAGAATATTAAAATTTGTACATTAAATGACGAGTTTATGAATAAATAAAAATAAAATATTAAAATCGAAATTTTATTTTCTTTCAAACATGACTTGGTGGAAAATTGCACTAAACGGAATATTAATAGGAATAACAGGTTATGAGGTAGGAAAAGAAACCTCAGGTGAAAAAACCTATGAAACTAAAGTAGTCAAATATGAACCACATTCTATTGTAGAAAACGCGGAAGAAGTTTCCGATAAGTGGTTGACTGCTTTTGCATGTGTAGCTACATGTTTAATTGTTGCAATTGCAATTTTGATAAAAAATTATATTAAAAATAAATTGAGACAATTAAACAATGTGCAACAACGCGTGTAACTTTCCCAATAGAAATGAATCAGTGGAAAGACATCCATGACACATTATTGGAAGAAAAAATTAAAGCTAATAAATCGTATAAGTGCATAAACAAAAGTGCTCCAATATCACCAGAAACCATAACAAAGCATCTGAATATAATTTTAGAAGCTCTAAATGGCATAAGGCAGGTGATCGAATCCGTAAATAACATACTCACCGAAGAACATCAAAGAGAAGCTTACCAATTTTTCTCCGCCGTACGAGATAAACTTGTGTCTTCTCTAGCTAGACACAATCTAGAATTTGATGTACCAAATACAACAAAAGAAGAAATTCAAATAGATTTTGTACTACTTCTGTCTGAACGTGTTCCTAGCCGAACCAACTCACCTTCATTAACTCAAGCCACACCGGTGGAAGAACTTAAAATAGAAATACCGATAATACACGTCACAATGCCACAAACCGTAGTAGAATTTATCAAAACTGCTTCGTCAGTACTACCAGAGTTTGATGGTAAACCAGAAAATCTGCATACCTTCCTAGATGCACTTGATATACTCGAGCAAATCAAGGATACACACGAGGCATTGGCCATTACCATGATAAAAACAAAGCTGAAAGGTACAGCAAGAAATTTTATCAGTAATGAGACCACAATCGCCCAAATAAGAACCAAATTACATACCGCAATAAAGGGAGAATCAGTGGAGGTTTTGACCGCTAAACTACTGAACATCCAACAGCGTAGCAAAACGGCTAACCAATACACAGCAGAGATTGAAAAAATCACAAGGTCGTTAGAAGGAGCATATATCTCTGATGGATTAAACCCAGACTTGGCCACAAGATATTCAACACAGGCAGCAGTTAAAGCCATGTGTAAAAACTGCTCTAATGACAAGGTTAAAATGATTATGCAAGCAGGTACGTTCACAACGATGAACGACGCAATATCGAAATTCACTAATAGTTGTACCGAAATCACTGGCAGCTCAAATACGATCTTAAATGTACGACAGCAAGGTCAGTACAGGAGTAATTTCCGTGGAGGTTACCGTAGTAACAACTATGGAAATTACCAAAATCGGAGATTCAGACCACAACCGAGATATAACAATAACTCGCGGTCGTACAACAACAATAATAACCGGAGAGGATCACAAGCCCAAAACGGCAATAGATCCTACAACCAGAACCGTAATGTGCGCGCCATAACCGCAACGGAAAACCAGGAAACTCCACTTCAAAATTAACAAAAAGAAAAATATGCGTACTTAATCTAAATTTAAACAGCTATATATCTACAAGAACATCATTAAACAATTCATACTCAAATTTTTTAATTGATACTGGAGCCGATATCTCCATAATTAAAAAACAGCAAATAAATAATAAAGAAAAAATAAATACTGAACAAATCACAGATTTGAAAGGCATTGGTCAGGGAATAACTAGCACTTTAGGCACAATCAAAGCAGATCTAAAAGGCGATGACCTTCTAATTTATCATAAATTTCATGTTGTAGAAGACAACTTTCCTATTCCATGTGATGGAATAATAGGCCTAGATTTCATAAAGAAATACAATTGTATTCTAGATTATGGAAAAACAGAGGATAAACTAATCCTTAGACCATATGATTTCCCTCAAACAATAACAATGAATCTAACAAACTGTCTGTCCGTCAACACAATCACAATTCCAGCTAGATCGGAAGTTATTAGACAAATTAAAATAAATACAAACAACAAAAACATTTTCATACCACACCAACAACTATCCGATGGCATTTATATCGCAAATACCATTACAAATAACGAGCAATCTTTCGTTAGAATTATTAACACAACACATAACAACACAACTATTCAAAATTATAAAATTAATACTGAAAATTTAGATGATTATACACTAATTAAATCAACCACACACAGTAAAAGTTGCACAGATACAGAAAAATTAAAAAGATTAACCAAAAATTTTCCGAATTTTGTTAAAGCTCAATTAACACCACTTTGCACAGAATTCATAGATATATTTGCACTAGAAACAGAACCAATCACTTCTAATAATTTGTATAAACAAAAATTATATATGAAGGATGACACCCCCGTTTACATTAAAAATTATAGATTACCCCAAACACAAAAAGGAGAAATAACTAAACAAATAAATAAGCTAATCAAAGATGATATCATAGAACCTTCAATTTCGGAATATAATAGTCCAGTCTTATTAGTTCCTAAAAAATCACTTCCGGGAAACACAGAAAAAAGATGGAGATTGGTTGTTGACTACAGACAAGTAAATAAAAAATTAGCAGCAGATAAATTTCCCCTTCCAAGAATTGATGACATTCTAGATCAACTTGGAAGAGCAAAATATTTTTCATGCCTAGACCTTATGTCAGGTTTTCATCAAATAGAATTACACCCAGACTCTAGGGACATTACTTCATTCACTGCTGAAAATGGCACATATAGATTCAAAAGATTACCATATGGATTGAAAGTAGCCCCAAATTCATTCCAACGAATGATGACATTAGCATTCGCTGGCCTTAAACCATCCCAAGCATTTCTCTACATGGATGATTTAGTTGTATTAGGTTGTTCAGAAAACCACATGCTAAAAAATTTAAGAGACGTGTTCTCTACTTGCAGAAAATACAACTTAAAATTACATCCAGATAAATGTTTATTTTTCAGCCAAGAGGTAACATATTTAGGACATAAATGCACAAACAAGGGAATATTACCCGACCCAAGCAAATTTGAAACAGTTCAAAATTACCCAACACCAAAAACAGCTGACGAAGTTAAAAGATTTGTAGCCTTCTGTAATTATTACAGAAGATTTGTACCAAATTTTGCAGAACATTCAAGAAAGTTAACTAGGCTTTGCAGAAAGAATGTTACTTTTGAATGGACAGAAGAATGCCAAAAAGCCTTTGTCTATTTAAAAGAAGCATTAATTAGTCCAACACTTTTGCAATACCCAGACTTCGGTAAAAAATTTTGCATAACGACAGATGCTAGTGGGTATGCTTGTGGAGCAGTCCTTAGCCAAGAACATGATGGCAAACAGTTACCAATTGCCTACGCATCCAGGTCATTCACAAAAGGTGAAATAAATAAAGCAACAATAGAAAAAAGAATTGGCAGCAATCCATTGGGCCATAACCTTCTTCAGACCATACGTCTATGGTAGAAAATTCTTAGTAAAAACCGACCATCGCCCATTAACATACCTATTTTCAATGAAAAGTCCTTCATCTAAGCTGACACGAGTAAGATTGGATTTAGAAGAGTACGATTTTGAGGTGGAGTATATAGCTGGTAAAGAAAATCATATCGCGGATGCATTATCCCGCATAACCATTACAAATTTAAAAGATATGTCAGTGGAAGCAAACAAAATATTTAAAATAACAACAAGATCAGCAGCTAAAAAGACCAATAATAAAACTGAAGTCAAAGAAAGTCACAAAGAGAACCCCAAAATTTACGAAGCGCTAAATAAATTTGAAGTAAAAAGACATGTCGAGCTCGTTTTCAATCCTCCGAAATTATATTTCAAAAAAGGAAAGAAAATTTGTAGCAATTTTGATACAAGCAACCTAATTGTTGAGGATAAGATTGACTTAGGACAATTCTTTACCAGGCTCGAAAGAGAAGCCGGCAATTTAGGACTTGTACAAGTACAGTTGTCCTTAGGGGACAAATTGTTTAAAAAGAATTATACTGCAGTAGGCAAATTTATGGAAATGGGAAATAAAGTTCTCAAAAAGTTAACAATCGCTCTAACCCCAGAGGTTATATGTGTGACAAATCCCGGGAAAATTAAAGAAATTCTGCACAAATATCATGACGATCCTATTAGTGGTGGCCACCCAGGAATAAATCGCATGACAGATAAAATCAAGCAGAAATATAGCTGGCTGAATATGAAAAATGACATACGAAAATATGTAAAGAACTGCATCCACTGCAAGAAAACTAAAATTAATAAACATATCAAAGAACCAATGACAATAACAGAAACACCTCCGAAGGCTTTTGATATTGTACAAATCGACACAGTCGGCCCATTGCCAAAGTCGATAAATGGAAACGAATATGCAGTTACCATTATATGCGATCTAACCAAATATTTGGTAGCGATTCCAGTTCCAAGCAAACATGCAACAACTGTCGCTAAAGCCATATTCGAGCATTTCATCCTGATTTATGGCCAAATGAAAACAATTTTAACAGACATGGGCACAGAATACAAAAATAGCCTGTTCAAAGAACTGTGTAAATTGTTAAAAATTGAGCATAAAACTTCTACACCGTACCATCACCAGACTTTGGGTACTGTAGAACGCAGTCACCGGACATTCAACGAATATATGCGTGCATACATATCCAGTGACAAAGACGATTGGGATGAATACCTCAGGTATTTCGCTTATTGTTACAATACAACGCCATCAACAACACATAATTATTGTCCTTTCGAACTAATATTCGCAAAACAACCACCAAATTATGAATTTTTGGAAGAAAATGAAATTAGCCCGGTATACAACCATGAGGCGTATGACAAAGAAGTAAAATACAAACTTCAAATAGCACAGCAAAGAGCAAGCAAATTAATTCAAGAAGCTAAAGAAAAGCAAAAATCCAATTAGGACAAAAATAGCTATAGTAAGGAAATTAAAATAGGAGATTTAGTATTAGTTAAAGAAGAGGCCTCCCATAAGTTAGAGAATAGATATACAGGACACTATAAAGTTAAAACCATTGATAAAAATAACAACTATACTTTAATTCCACATAGCATAGGAGATAGCAATAAAAACAAAAAGGAAATCGTAATTCATAAAAATAGGCTTAAACCAATTTAAAACCTTTAAAAATAAGCATGCCACTTTATCCATAATAATAATTTAGAAAAAAAAAATAATAATACACATAAGCATTCCAATTTACTCAACCTTATATACGGCACAAGCCAAAAGAAAACAAAATCAAATATCACATAAAATATACAAACAAACAAAAAAAACAAAAGGAAAACACGTAACAAAACAATGGTAACAAGATCCTAAAACGATTAAAATTTTGTCAACCCAAACAAACATCAAGCGGTTCACTGAATCAGTAAAATAGATATATATAGTTGACTACAAATATATATATATCTATTTTTTTTTAAGAGGGAAGGTGTAGCATAAGCACATCGCCCTTTTTACTTTAATTGTCATGTGCACA
>NW_023466987.1:0-7012 GCF_013731165.1 Rhagoletis pomonella
TGTGCACATGACAATTAAAGTAAAAAGGGCGATGTGCTTATGCTACACCTTCCCTCTTAAAAAAAAATAGATATATATATATTTGTAGTCAACTATATATATCTATTTTACTGATTCAGTGAACCGCTTGATGTTTGTTTGGGTTGACAAAATTTTAATCGTTTTAGGATCTTGTTACCATTGTTTTGTTACGTGTTTTCCTTTTGTTTTTTTTGTTTGTTTGTATATTTTATGTGATATTTGATTTTGTTTTCTTTTGGCTTGTGCCGTATATAAGCTTGAGTAAATTGGAATGCTTATGTGTATTATTATTATTATTTTTATTTTTTTTTAAATTATTATTATGGATAAAGTGGCATGCTTATTTTTAAAGGTTTTAAATTGGTTTAAGCCTATTTTTATGAATTACGATTTCCTTTTTGTTTTTATTGCTATCTCCTATGCTATGTGGAATTAAAGTATAGTTTTTATTTTTATCAATGGTTTTAACTTTATAGTGTCCTGTATATCTATTCTCTAACTTATGGGAGGCCTCTTCTCTAACTAATACTAAATCTCCTATTTTAATTTCCTTACTATAGCTATTTTTGTCATAATTGGATTTTTGCTTTTCTTTAGCTTCTTGAATTAATTTGCTTGCTCTTTGCTGTGCTATTTGAAGTTTGTATTTTACTTCTTTGTCATACGCCTCATGGTTGTATACCGGGCTAATTTCATTTTCTTCCAAAAATTCATAATTTGGTGGTTGTTTTGCGAATATTAGTTCGAAAGGACAATAATTATGTGTTGTTGATGGCGTTGTATTGTAACAATAAGCGAAATACCTGAGGTATTCATCCCAATCGTCTTTGTCACTGGATATGTATGCACGCATATATTCGTTGAATGTCCGGTGACTGCGTTCTACAGTACCCAAAGTCTGGTGATGGTACGGTGTAGAAGTTTTATGCTCAATTTTTAACAATTTACACAGTTCTTTGAACAGGCTATTTTTGTATTCTGTGCCCATGTCTGTTAAAATCGTTTTCATTTGGCCATAAATCAGGATGAAATGCTCGAATATGGCTTTAGCGACAGTTGTTGCATGTTTGCTTGGAACTGGAATCGCTACCAAATATTTGGTTAGATCGCATATAATGGTAACTGCATATTCGTTTCCATTTATCGACTTTGGCAATGGGCCGACTGTGTCGATTTGTACAATATCAAAAGCCTTCGGAGGTGTTTCTGTTATTGTCATTGGTTCTTTGATATGTTTATTAATTTTATTTTTCTTGCAGTGGATGCAGTTCTTTACATATTTTCGTATGTCATTTTTCATATTCAGCCAGCTATATTTCTGCTTGATTTTATCTGTCATGCGATTTATTCCTGGGTGGCCACCACTAATAGGATCGTCATGATATTTGTGCAGAATTTCTTTAATTTTCCCGGGATTTGTCACACATATAACCTCTGGGGTTAGAGCGATTGTTAACTTTTTTGAGAACTTTATTTCCCATTTCCATAAATTTGCCTACTGCAGTATAATTCTTTTTAAACAATTTGTCCCCTAAGGACAACTGTACTTGTACAAGTCCTAAATTGCCGGCTTCTCTTTCGAGCCTGGTAAAGAATTGTCCTAAGTCAATCTTATCCTCAACAATTAGGTTGCTTGTATCAAAATTGCTACAAATTTTCTTTCCTTTTTTGAAATATAATTTCGGAGGATTGAAAACGAGCTCGACATGTCTTTTTACTTCAAATTTATTTAGCGCTTCGTAAATTTTGGGGTTCTCTTTGTGACTTTCTTTGACTTCAGTTTTATTATTGGTCTTTTTAGCTGCTGATCTTGTTGTTATTTTAAATATTTTGTTTGCTTCCACTGACATATCTTTTAAATTTGTAATGGTTATGCGGGATAATGCATCCGCGATATGATTTTCTTTACCAGCTATATACTCCACCTCAAAATCGTACTCTTCTAAATCCAATCTTACTCGTGTCAGCTTAGATGAAGGACTTTTCATTGAAAATAGGTATGTTAATGGGCGATGGTCGGTTTTTACTAAGAATTTTCTACCATAGACGTATGGTCTGAAGAAGGTTATGGCCCAATGGATTGCTGCCAATTCTTTTTCTATTGTTGCTTTATTTATTTCACCTTTTGTGAATGACCTGGATGCGTAGGCAATTGGTAACTGTTTGCCATCATGTTCTTGGCTAAGGACTGCTCCACAAGCATACCCACTAGCATCTGTCGTTATGCAAAATTTTTTACCGAAGTCTGGGTATTGCAAAAGTGTTGGACTAATTAATGCTTCTTTTAAATAGACAAAGGCTTTTTGGCATTCTTCTGTCCATTCAAAAGTAACATTCTTTCTGCAAAGCCTAGTTAACTTTCTTGAATGTTCTGCAAAATTTGGTACAAATCTTCTGTAATAATTACAGAAGGCTACAAATCTTTTAACTTCGTCAGCTGTTTTTGGTGTTGGGTAATTTTGAACTGTTTCAAATTTGCTTGGGTCGGGTAATATTCCCTTGTTTGTGCATTTATGTCCTAAATATGTTACCTCTTGGCTGAAAAATAAACATTTATCTGGATGTAATTTTAAGTTGTATTTTCTGCAAGTAGAGAACACGTCTCTTAAATTTTTTAGCATGTGGTTTTCTGAACAACCTAATACAACTAAATCATCCATGTAGAGAAATGCTTGGGATGGTTTAAGGCCAGCGAATGCTAATGTCATCATTCGTTGGAATGAATTTGGGGCTACTTTCAATCCATATGGTAATCTTTTGAATCTATATGTGCCATTTTCAGCAGTGAATGAAGTAATGTCCCTAGAGTCTGGGTGTAATTCTATTTGATGAAAACCTGACATAAGGTCTAGGCATGAAAAATATTTTGCTCTTCCAAGTTGATCTAGAATGTCATCAATTCTTGGAAGGGGAAATTTATCTGCTGCTAATTTTTTATTTACTTGTCTGTAGTCAACAACCAATCTCCATCTTTTTTCTGTGTTTCCCGGAAGTGATTTTTTAGGAACTAATAAGACTGGACTATTATATTCCGAAATTGAAGGTTCTATGATATCATCTTTGATTAGCTTATTTATTTGTTTAGTTATTTCTCCTTTTTGTGTTTGGGGTAATCTATAATTTTTAATGTAAACGGGGGTGTCATCCTTCATATATAATTTTTGTTTATACAAATTATTAGAAGTGATTGGTTCTGTTTCTAGTGCAAATATATCTATGAATTCTGTGCAAAGTGGTGTTAATTGAGCTTTAACAAAATTCGGAAAATTTTTGGTTAATCTTTTTAATTTTTCTGTATCTGTGTAACTTTTACTGTGTGTGGTTGATTTAATTAGTGTATAATCATCTAAATTTTCAGTATTAATTTTATAATTTTGAATAGTTGTGTTGTTATGTGTTGTGTTAATAATTCTAACGAAAGATTGCTCGTTATTTGTAATGGTATTTGCGATATAAATGCCATCGGATAGTTGTTGGTGTGGTATGAAAATGTTTTTGTTGTTTGTATTTATTTTAATTTGTCTAATAACTTCCGATCTAGCTGGAATTGTGATTGTGTTGACGGACAGACAGTTTGTTAGATTCATTGTTATTGTTTGAGGGAAATCATATGGTCTAAGGATTAGTTTATCCTCTGTTTTTCCATAATCTAGAATACAATTGTATTTCTTTATGAAATCTAGGCCTATTATTCCATCACATGGAATAGGAAAGTTGTCTTCTACAACATGAAATTTATGATAAATTAGAAGGTCATCGCCTTTTAGATCTGCTTTGATTGTGCCTAAAGTGCTAGTTATTCCCTGACCAATGCCTTTCAAATCTGTGATTTGTTCAGTATTTATTTTTTCTTTATTATTTATTTGCTGTTTTTTAATTATGGAGATATCGGCTCCAGTATCAATTAAAAAATTTGAGTATGAATTGTTTAATGATGTTCTTGTAGATATATAGCTGTTTAAATTTAGATTAAGTACGCATATTTTTCTTTTTGTTAATTTTGAAGTGGAGTTTCCTGGTTTTCCGTTGCGGTTATGGCGCGCACATTACGGTTCTGGTTGTAGGATCTATTGCCGTTTTGGGCTTGTGATCCTCTCCGGTTATTATTGTTGTTGTACGACCGCGAGTTATTGTTATATCTCGGTTGTGGTCTGAATCTCCGATTTTGGTAATTTCCATAGTTGTTACTACGGTAACCTCCACGGAAATTACTCCTGTACTGACCTTGCTGTCGTACATTTAAGATCGTATTTGAGCTGCCAGTGATTTCGGTACAACTATTAGTGAATTTCGATATTGCGTCGTTCATCGTTGTGAACGTACCTGCTTGCATAATCATTTTAACCTTGTCATTAGAGCAGTTTTTACACATGGCTTTAACTGCTGCCTGTGTTGAATATCTTGTAGCCAAGTCTGGGTTTAATCCATCAGAGATATATGCTCCTTCTAACGACCTTGTGATTTTTTCAATCTCTGCTGTGTATTGGTTAGCCGTTTTGCTACGCTGTTGGATGTTCAGTAGTTTAGCGGTCAAAACCTCCACTGATTCTCCCTTTATTGCGGTATGTAATTTGGTTCTTATTTGGGCGATTGTGGTCTCATTACTGATAAAATTTCTTGCTGTACCTTTCAGCTTTGTTTTTATCATGGTAATGGCCAATGCCTCGTGTGTATCCTTGATTTGCTCGAGTATATCAAGTGCATCTAGGAAGCTATGCAGATTTTCTGGTTTACCATCAAACTCTGGTAGTACTGACGAAGCAGTTTTGATAAATTCTACTACGGTTTGTGGCATTGTGACGTGTATTATCGGTATTTCTATTTTAAGTTCTTCCACCGGTGTGGCTTGAGTTAATGAAGGTGAGTTGGTTCGGCTAGGAACACGTTCAGACAGAAGTAGTACAAAATCTATTTGAATTTCTTCTTTTGTTGTATTTGGTACATCAAATTCTAGATTGTGTCTAGCTAGAGAAGATACAAGTTTATCTCGTACGGCGGAGAAAAATTGGTAAGCTTCTCTTTGATGTTCTTCGGTGAGTATGTTATTTACGGATTCGATCACCTGCCTTATGCCATTTAGAGCTTCTAAAATTATATTCAGATGCTTTGTTATGGTTTCTGGTGATATTGGAGCACTTTTGTTTATGCACTTATACGATTTATTAGCTTTAATTTTTTCTTCCAATAATGTGTCATGGATGTCTTTCCACTGATTCATTTCTATTGGGAAAGTTACACGCGTTGTTGCACATTGTTTAATTGTCTCAATTTATTTTTAATATAATTTTTTATCAAAATTGCAATTGCAACAATTAAACATGTAGCTACACATGCAAAAGCAGTCAACCACTTATCGGAAACTTCTTCCGCGTTTTCTACAATAGAATGTGGTTCATATTTGACTACTTTAGTTTCATAGGTTTTTTCACCTGAGGTTTCTTTTCCTACCTCATAACCTGTTATTCCTATTAATATTCCGTTTAGTGCAATTTTCCACCAAGTCATGTTTGAAAGAAAATAAAATTTCGATTTTAATATTTTATTTTTATTTATTCATAAACTCGTCATTTAATGTACAATTTTAATATTCTTCAGGGAATGTTTTCCTTATTAATCTATTTACTTCTTCTGCCAACGTGGAAGGATATACTAAGTCTTCCATAGTGGGTTCCCTACCCATACCTATACGTAACCAAAATTGTTTTAAGTGATTTAAATGGGATCTATTACTTCCCCTAATTCGTGATCTTGATCTACGAGTTTCTGAGTTTTCACACTCTAGATCATCTACAATTTTGTTTATTGCCTCGTAGTCAAGATCATCGGGCAATGCACTATCCATGAGAAAAAGGTTATTAAAAGTATATGAATTTTAACATAAGCGTTCAAATTTACTTTAAAAATTTATTGTTTAAAAAATTTTTATTCTTTATTTGTGTTTTAACATTTTTAATTTCCTCTTGTAATTTTAATCTTTTATCTGAGCTATTAGCAAAGTTAAGTTGTTGATATAACTTTGCTAATTCTACTCGGCTTTTTACTTTTCTTCCTGCCCTTTTTCTTCTATGTACAATTTGTGGGGCAGGAATTTCTGGGATATCTTCTGTTTTATTTAGTTTGTTTCTTTTCCTATACTCTTCAATATTAATCGGTTTAGGTCCGATTTTTTTCGGATTTGCGACTCTCGAGGATCTGTTTTGTACCTTCAATAAGTGTGTCTACACACTTTTGAAAATGTCTATTGATTTCTTTATGATATTTTTTATCAGACTCCTCTTCGGTCGAAATCCTTTGCATTATTTTTATTGTACAGAGAGAGAAGAGAGAAAAAAAAAAATTTCAATAATTAATTTTTAACCTTTACCCCTAAGCAAATTACTGCTATTTAGATGGCGGCCATAAGGCGTGCCAGAGTTTTCTAAGAGGTTTATATTCTTTTTATTTATTAATCATTTAAAAAATTTTTTTTTTTTTTCTACCTTACGCTGCCGTTTTGTCTCCAAATTTCCAATATTTGCCGCCAGTCATATCACGAAATTATCAATATTTGCTGCCAGTCATATTACCAAATTACTAATATTTGCTGCCAGTCATATTACCAATATTCCACTTCGTCGTCGCGCGTCGTCGATGTCTTTTATTTTTGGGGTTCAATCCTTGGGTTGATATCCTTAGTGTGTTTCCATATTCCACTTCGTCGTCGCGCGTCGTCGATGTCTTCTATTTTTGGGTTTCAATCCTCATAAATTTGGATTTTATTATTTTTTTTTTCGGCTAGCGGTGCCGCTATGAGCCACATAAATTATTTTATTTAACTACGGCTGGCGATATCGCCTTGTAGAGTCGAATAAATTATTTTATAAAAATTTTTAATTATTTTTCGGTTGGCGGTATCGCCTTTTAAAGCCAATAATTTTTATTTTATGAGCCTGGCAGGATCGCCATATAGCAAATAATAAGTTATTGGTTGGAGTTTGATCACCAATTGGTT
>NW_023466988.1:0-7012 GCF_013731165.1 Rhagoletis pomonella
AAACCAAGATGAAACGGAGCAAAACTTTTGAACGGTGCGCTGTATGCAATAGAAGTCAGGACACGAAAATAGAGCGATGTTTTAAACCACCTAGTTGCGAGTTAAGACGGCAGCGATGTAGTGTTGTACTAGGTGATTCATTTCGCGTTTGTGAAAACCACTTCAAGGGAAGTGATTTCATTTGTTGTCCGTCCGAGTCAAGCACTTTCAAACGAGCTCGTTTATACCCAAACTATTTCGCATACAAAAATTTTATTTCAAAATTGTTAGAGTTAAGCTCTCATATGAAATTGGAAACAAATGTAAAATCATACTTCTATAAGTGTCAAATAATGTTTAGGATAAAAAATTTAAATATAAAAATAAACGCACAAAAGCATAAAACTTGGGCAATTAAAAACAAGAAAATTGCTAAACCGATTTTATAAACAATTTGTTTTATTTTATTGACAAAATATATATATTCCAGGTAATGTAAGTAAAACAAAACTATAATCAAAATAAGAGCCTTGGTATCAGTGCTGACAAGATACATGCATCACTAAGGGTTAATTCGTTTGTTTATAGTTTTTGACATTATAGTACCTTAAAATAGAGCCGCACTGAGTTGTCAATCACACCTTGTTTAATACACCTTGAACACACTTAAGAATTAAACATTATGATCATGATTCAATAATACAAGGTTCGATAAACTGACAGTTGTCTCTCTCGCAGCGCTCCCTTAGCAGTGGCACCGTGTTGTTTCTTTGCAAACTTACTTGGAAAAAGTGTAGCTTTGGTATGAAATAGTAGTATAAGATATATTGCCCAAATCTTATACTACTATTTCATACCAAAGCTTTCATATACAAAGCTATTTGTATATACATATGAAGCACATTTAACTGATGAAAACATAAACTTTTTTTAAATTGGATGTTTACATAAAATTCGCAGTAGTGTTATATTAATTTTGAGCCCTTTTACAGTTTTTATACAGCACATAAATTACGTAATTCACGTAGATACTGTAATATTACGTTCAATATTTCGTTTAAAATGCCAGATTTCCTGCAAATACATTAGAATTTACAAAAGGAATTTCACTACTAAATGCCTACTTTGCGTACTTTTCTACTACCATTTACGCACCAAGGGATTTCATTCTTCGTCTTTCTCCGTCCTTCGTAAATGCAACCTTTTGTAAGGGAGTGTCAAACCGCGGCTGTCAATAATTATCTAACCTTGTATTATTGAATCATGCATTATGATGTTTACGAAAGTTACAAGAAGCGTAAAGAAACGTCTTTCTTCTATCCTCCAAATTCTCAAGAGCTTTTTAGCCAAAAACTTTTGCACGCTATTGTTGATTGTTCATTGCCACTTGCAATTGTGAACAAAAAGTCCTTCGTAGACTTAGTTGAAGGAACTGGATTGAAAGTGATGAGTAGGAAACCGCATCAAAAAAGCTCGAAATTATGTATGACGGAATGTTGGTCAAAATAAAATCAGCCATTTCTGCAGCCAAATACTTTTGTGCGACGACTGATGTTTGGTGTGAAAATCACCGCAGCTTTTTGGGTTATACGTGCCATTGGATCGTAGACAATTTTGAACGAAAATCGGTAGCACTAGCATGTAAGAGGATCATTGGGGTACATTCAGCAGAAAAAATTGCTCATATGATTAAAGAAATAAACAATACGTTTGGTCTTAATAATTCAAATATCGTCATGACGGTAACAGACAACGGATCAAACTTTATTAAAGCATTCAAAGACTTTGGAATTATTGAGAATTGCGGAAAAAATTTAGATGAAGATGAAGTTGATGTAGCAGATTTTAGTAACCAAAATTGTTTGCCAAAGCATCACAGATGCTCCACTCATACGTTAAAATTACTAGTCACTGCTGACTATATCAAAATTTTAAATGTTAAATGTTCATCTGTGTTTTTAACTAGGAACGAAATTTATAGAACACTTGTTTATTTAGGTTTTTGAAAAATGTAACGACATTTGGAAAAAATGCAAATGGCCAAAATCGTCGGAAATAATCGTAGAAGTTCTGAATTCATCTTTGATTGTCCCAGTAGCAACACGTTGGAATTCTCTTTATGATGCAGTTTCTAGGCTTCTTTGCTTCAGAGACAAGATACAAGAGCTATGCGAGAGATTAAGTCTCCCACACTTCTCTTTAGATTACATCGGTTTTTTGAAATCATATAAATGTCTAATGCAACCCATTGCAGAAGCTTTAGATTTTTTACAAGGTGAAGGTAACGTTGTCTATGGCTATCTTCTTCCTGTGCTTGTGACATTAAGCAACAAGCTTGCAAAACTTAGTAAAAGAAATGAAAATTATTTAAGCTGTATTGCAGGCAAGTTAGAGGTGCAGTTAAGACAAAGATTCACAATTTTCTTTTCTTTAACGCCCGAAGCAAACATCGCAATTACCGCATCTGTGTTGACGCCTGATGTAAAACTCAACTCGCTAAAAGTGTTACAGAAGAAAAACAGTGATCTGACGGAAAATAATATTTATGAAAGAGTCGTAGCAACAATTTGCTTATTTCATCAGCAAGGAAAGCTCTCATTTGAAATGGATAATTAGTAGCTCGTTTCTATAACAATTGTCTACCAAGGCGAATTGAGATATGAATTCGCCGCCCTGTTCTCTACTGCTAATGAGTAGTAGAGAGTGACGTATATTCTCTACCAGTAGAGAAAAAATCGGTAGAGAAAAGTTACAGAAACGGGCTACTGAAGACTAAACAAACGTCAACGCGATCCAAATTCTTTAATTACGACGATGATGGTAAATAAAATAATTTCGATAAATTGGTAGGATAAACATAAAATAATGTTCACTTGCGCTCTTATCGCAGATAATGAAGATGATTCGAGTATTGAGAAAATTTCGCCCAATAAAGATACAGTATATTTTGCTTTGCTGCCTCTATGCTTAAGTGCACATTTAAGGTACCTACCCTAAAATGCGCATCAGAGGCATTATTTTTAACATTTATAAGGAAATTGCTCCGATAGATGCATTTAGCATACCTGCACATTGGCGATACCTGCCTTAAAATTGTGCGACTAGTATCAATTATCAAAGAAAGTATTACGTTTACCTTACTTTTTATTTATTATCGCAGAACAACGAAAATGGCTATAAATTTATGTAGTTATATAGATAATTAGATACTATTCGGTAAAAATTTCGCTTGCAGTAATTTCTACGTGGTAAGTGCTTCTCCATTATTAGGTTTCATAGGGATTTGGATACCTTCCTCATTGAAGTAGTAAAGGAAATTCGCTTAAGTGCCTTTTTCGGTTAAGTGCACAAGTTTTTCGTGCAAAGAAGGATGTGCAGCTAAGCAAAATATACTGTACCTTAAAGAGCCTTGTCCAAAGTCAATTCTATAGTTATATTAGCGACTCGTCGATAGATGTGGAGACTTGGAAACGCTATGAATTGCTGAAGGAAGCTGCTATATTGTTTAATATTCCGTTGACTTCGTCAGGCCCGGTTGAAAGGCTCTTCTGTTTTGCAGGAATTATAAATTCACCCAGGCGCCAATCCTTACTCGATTTTGGTTTTGAAAAACCAGTTTTGCTAAAAGCAAATGCCCTGATTTAAAACATTGAAATGTACCGTGCTATGTAAAAAAAAAAAGCTTTGGATTTTGAGCAACGATTCAACTTTATTCGCAAAAAAAAATACTTTCGTTGGGTAAACAAAATTTCCTTTACATTTCAAAATCATCTTCAAATGAGGGGGTTCTCGATTGTTTTCATTTTTTTACCTTTTCGCCTTTTCGGTTCCTGCTACCATTGAAAAGGATTCCTTGATGAATGAACACCAAAAATATCTCTTTAAAATTTTTTAAAAGTTCACCTCATACTGTTTTTAGATCAAATAAATAATATAAAAAAAACTTTTTAATATACAACGCTTTTATAAATGGACTAAAAAGTAGAAAATAATACTTCTCAGTCCCATAGAATTTGTTTTGATAACTTTTGATTTTGAAATTTTAGCAAAAGTCATTATAAACAATCTATGAAATTGAAAATGAAAAACGTGGAGCGCATGCAATACAAAGCATTCGATTTAATTGACAATAGTCAAACTACATAACGTAGACCTAAAATTTCTACAGCGAAAGTAGAACTTTGAAATCGATTTTAAGCGGTCGTTATTCATATACCCACATACATACATTCATATATTACTTTTCATATCAAGTCAAGTGTATTACATGCGCCCCACGCTTTTCATTTTCAATTTGATAGATTGTTTATAATGACTTTTGCTAAAATTTCAAAATCAAAAGTTATCAAAACAAATTCTATGGGACTGAGAAGTATTATTTTCTACTTTTTAGTCCATTTATAAAAGCGTTGTATATTAAAAAGTTTTTTTTATATTATTTATTTTCTACTTTTTAGTCCTGTCTGAATAAAATTTTGCAATAGATATTAAAATAATTCAACGATATTAATAGAAAGGTGCACACACATGCATTTACATATGTATGTACACACAAACGAGCACCAATTAATTTTATTTAAAGAAATAGCGTGTCGTCTATTTCCGCCGATATGCGTGTATAAACCCTCCTCAAAGTCTAGCCAAAAAGCCAGCAACTCACACAACAGGTTCCCCAGAGCAATTCGCTCGAGAAAGTGGTACCCGGTACACGTAATACGCGGCACACACCACAACAATCCGCCAAAACAGGCAACCCGGCCCAAAATTACCACCGTAGAAGGCAGAAACCCCGAGCGGCAGTGCAGGAGCCCAAGAATTACCCTTAAAACGGCCACAGGAGCTTAAAAAGACCAACTGGTCCGAAGGTAAGTAGTTTCGGACTAGTCCCAAACTGGTCCCCGACTGGTTACCAACTGGTCCCACGAACTAGTTACCAACTGTCACTTCACTTACAAAGCATTCGATTTAGTTGACAATAGTCAAACTAATTTTATTTAAAGAAATGGCGTGTCGTCTATTTCCGGTGTAGCAAACGTAGTACATAGGGCGACATCTAGATGTCATCTACCTCGCCCTATTCACTATGCTTTTTTATAGGAGCTTTTCAAAGCTTTGCTTTGGTGTCGGAACACAACATTGAAAGTTTCTGGAACACAACATTGCAAGTTGATAAAAGCGTTGTAAAAAGGAAAACAAGTGAGAACCCCCTAATTTGAAGGTGATGTGAAAGGTGAAGGCAACTTTTTTTATTCAGCGAAATTATTTTTCCTCAATTTTCTATCTCAAATGCTTTAAAATGCTGTTAAATTTATTTCGCTAGGTGTTTTCGTTCTCGAGATATAACATTTTGTCAATATCTACACTGTGCGGGGTATAACAATAACTTTTAATTTGCTAATTTCTTATATATCGTTCACACTACAGCATTAACCACAGAAATGACATTCCCGAACATTGTACAATATATTATTCACAAGTTGAAATAAAATTAAAAAAAAAAATCAAATAATTATATTAATCGTATAATTTAAAAAATCAAAAACAATTCAAAACAATCAAATAATTATATTAATCATGTAATTAAAAAATTTCAAAAATAATTGAAAATAATCAAAAATAAAAAAATAATTATGTAATTAAAATTAATTAGTTAATTAGTTAATTAAATTTTTGTTTGAAAAAAATTGATTATTTATCATTAAAAAGGTGCAAATAATCGTATTTAATCATTAAATGGTTACCAAAAAAGATCATGTTTTAATTAATAATCATTATGATTATTAATCATTATTTAACAGGTCTGTTTAAAACCATTTAAGAAAAAATAACAGCATTATTAAAAATGTAAATTTAGTGACCCCTGCGAAAAATTGTTTTATTCACTTTGATGTGGAACATGATGTTTACATTTAGATATTTACATGAAATATATAACCGTAACAGAAAAATATTGTACAGGTTGACCTTGGACAACATGGGGGTTTCGTAGCAAATTAAAAATTTTGAGATTCGTCGTTTCGCTTTTGTATTTTTAAATTTTTTATTTGTGCATCAACTGATGCGAATAGATTATTTGTAGCTGTAAACAAAATACAATTACAATACAGATTCAAAAAAATATTTTTATAAAAATCCAATGAGTTTTTTTGTCATCTACGGAATAACTGTTCCCTAGTTAATTTTATAGAACTTATTTAAATAGCTACAATTTTAAAACTGTTACACGTAAACTAAAAAAAAGTAAAAACTTACTTGCAAATAGTCCTTCTTTAATATAAAAATTATTTTAAAAAGTTACATACACACATACTAAGTAGTATTAATACAGGGCTACCGCGTATGTTTGATTGAGGTTCTATGAGCACGATATGAATTCGACAAGTTGCGGGTACTCTAGTAACATGATGCAAAACTTTGCTTCATAACTAATACTGTCCCTTACTTAATCAAACATTAAGGAACGTTCGTACGTATTTTTATAGATGTGAAATATCATCGCAATTTTCGATTTTTGTCCAGCTAAATCGCCACTATTGCCTTATGTGCGTTGAAGCCCTTTTGGTCTTATAAGAGTTTAATAGACTATTTTATAGAGAAAAATGAAAGAGTATTTCATCGGTGATACTGCAAAACGTTCTATGTCACTTATTACCTCGTTCATCTTCATCAGCCAAAGGTAAACAGTTTTGTCATTCGTTTGTTAGGGTGTAACGATTTGCAGATGCATTCCGGTGCAAGTAAAAGACCATCTAAGTGTCAAGGGTTATAATAGACATACACCGTTTTGCAGTATCTCCGACGATTTGCTCTTCAGTTTTGCACAAGTAAACCATTATAAACTTTTTGTGTTATCCAGCTGCACACCGGCTGTCTGAAGTCGGCTTTTTACGGACCGGAGAGAGAAGGTTACGCCACTGATCGTACATTACCAGAACCTGCACCCTAACTACTTGCAGTGGGATGTAAGTTCGTATTTGAATTTTTTTCGAAATGAAAAGAACAAGTGGAACGGCGAATATTATTGTCATCACCA
>NW_023466989.1:0-7012 GCF_013731165.1 Rhagoletis pomonella
AAACCAAGATGAAACGGAGCAAAACTTTTGAACGGTGCGCTGTATGCAATAGAAGTCAGGACACGAAAATAGAGCGATGTTTTAAACCACCTAGTTGCGAGTTAAGACGGCAGCGATGTAGTGTTGTACTAGGTGATTCATCTCGCGTTTGTGAAAACCACTTCAAGGGAAGTGATTTCATTTGTTGTCCGTCCGAGTCAAGCACTTTCAAACGAGCTCGTTTATACCCAAACTATTTCGCATACAAAAATTTTATTTCAAAATTGTTAGAGTTAAGCTCTCATATGAAATTGGAAACAAATGTAAAATCATACTTCTATAAGTGTCAAATAATGTTTAGGATAAAAAATTTAAATATAAAAATAAACGCACAAAAGCATAAAACTTGGGCAATTAAAAACAAGAAAATTGCTAAACCGATTTTATAAACAATTTGTTTTATTTTATTGACAAAATATATATATTCCAGGTAATGTAAGTAAAACAAAACTATAATCAAAATAAGAGCCTTGGTATCAGTGCTGACAAGATACATGCATCACTAAGGGTTAATTCGTTTGTTTATAGTTTTTGACATTATAGTACCTTAAAATAGAGCCGCACTGAGTTGTCAATCACACCTTGTTTAATACACCTTGAACACACTTAAGAATTAAACATTATGATCATGATTCAATAATACAAGGTTCGATAAACTGACAGTTGTCTCTCTCGCAGCGCTCCCTTAGCAGTGGCACCGTGTTGTTTCTTTGCAAACTTACTTCGAAAAAGTGTAGCTTTGGTATGAAATAGTAGTATAAGATATATTGCCCAAATCTTATACTACTATTTCATACCAAAGCTTTCATATACAAAGCTATTTGTATATACATATGAAGCACATTTAACTGATGAAAACATAAACTTTTTTTAAATTGCATGTTTACATAAAATTCGCAGTAGTGTTATATTAATTTTGAGCCCTTTTACAGTTTTTATACAGCACATAAATTACGTAATTCACGTAGATACTGTAATATTACGTTCAATATTTCGTTTAAAATGCCAGATTTCCTGCAAATACATTAGAATTTACAAAAGGAATTTCACTACTAAATGCCTACTTTGCGTACTTTTCTACTACCATTTACGCACCAAGGGATTTCATTCTTCGTCTTTCTCCGTCCTTCGTAAATGCAACCTTTTGTAAGGGAGTGTCAAACCGCGGCTGTCAATAATTATCTAACCTTGTATTATTGAATCATGCATTATGATGTTTACGAAAGTTACAAGAAGCGTAAAGAAACGTCTTTCTTCTATCCTCCAAATTCTCAAGAGCTTTTTAGCCAAAAACTTTTGCACGCTATTGTTGATTGTTCATTGCCACTTGCAATTGTGAACAAAAAGTCCTTCGTAGACTTAGTTGAAGGAACTGGATTGAAAGTGATGAGTAGGAAACCGCATCAAAAAAGCTCGAAATTATGTATGACGGAATGTTGGTCAAAATAAAATCAGCCATTTCTGCAGCCAAATACTTGCGCGACGACTGATGTTTGGTGTGAAAATCACCGCAGCTTTTTGGGTTATACGTGCCATTGGATCGTAGACAATTTTGAACGAAAATCGGTAGCACTAGCATGTAAGAGGATCATTGGGGTACATTCAGCAGAAAAAATTGCTCATATGATTAAAGAAATAAACAATACGTTTGGTCTTAATAATTCAAATATCGTCATGACGGTAACAGACAACGGATCAAACTTTATTAAAGCATTCAAAAACTTTGGAATTATTGAGAATTGCGGAAAAAATTTAGATGAAGATGAAGTTGATGTAGCAGATTTTAGTAACCAAAATTGTTTGCCAATGCATCACAGATGCTCCACTCATACGTTAAAATTACTAGTCACTGCTGACTATATCAAAATTTTAAATGTTAAATGTTCATCTGTGTTTTTAACTAGGAACGAAATTTATAGAACACTTGTTTATTTAGGTTTTTGAAAAATGTAACGACATTTGGAAAAAATGCAAATGGCCAAAATCGTCGGAAATAATCGTAGAAGTTCTGAATTCATCTTTGATTGTCCCAGTAGCAACACGTTGGAATTCTCTTTATGATGCAGTTTCTAGGCTTCTTTGCTTCAGAGACAAGATACAAGAGCTATGCGAGAGATTAAGTCTCCCACACTTCTCTTTAGATTACATCGGTTTTTTGGAATCATATAAATGTCTAATGCAACCCATTGCAGAAGCTTTAGATTTTTTACAAGGTGAAGGTAACGTTGTCTATGGCTATCTTCTTCCTGTGCTTGTGACATTAAGCAACAAGCTTGCAAAACTTAGTAAAAGAAATGAAAATTATTTAAGCTGTATTGCAGGCAAGTTAGAGGTGCAGTTAAGACAAAGATTCACAATTTTCTTTTCTTTAACGCCCGAAGCAAACATCGCAATTACCGCATCTGTGTTGACGCCTGATGTAAAACTCAACTCGCTAAAAGTGTTACAGAAGAAAAACAGTGATCTGACGGAAAATAATATTTATGAAAGAGTCGTAGCAACAATTTGCTTATTTCATCAGCAAGGAAAGCTCTCATTTGAAATGGATAATTAGTAGCTCGTTTCTATAACAATTGTCTACCAAGGCGAATTGAGATATGAATTCGCCGCCCTGTTCTCTACTGCTTATGAGTAGTAGAGAGTGACGTATATTCTCTACCAGTAGAGAAAAAATCGGTAGAGAAAAGTTACAGAAACGGGCTACTGAAGACTAAACAAACGTCAACGCGATCCAAATTCTTTAATTACGACGATGATGGTAAATAAAATAATTTCGATAAATTGGTAGGATAAACATAAAATAATGTTCACTTGCGCTCTTATCGCAGATAACGAAGATGATTCGAGTATTGAGCAAATTTCGCCCAATAAAGATACAGTATATTTTGCTTTGCTGCCTCTATGCTTAAGTGCACATTTAAGGTACCTACCCTAAAATGCGCATCAGAGGCATTATTTTTAACATTTATAAGGAAATTGCTCCGATAGATGCATTTAGCATACCTGCACATTGGCGATACCTGCCTTAAAATTGTGCGACTAGTATCAATTATCAAAGAAAGTATTACGTTTACCTTACTTTTTATTTATTATCGCAGAACAACGAAAATGGCTATAAATTTATGTAGTTATATAGATAATTAGATACTATTCGGTAAAAATTTCGCTTGCAGTAATTTCTACGTGGTAAGTGCTTCTCCATTATTAGGTTTCATAGGGATTTGGATACCTTCCTCATTGAAGTAGTAAAGGAAATTCGCTTAAGTGCCTTTTTCGGTTAAGTGCACAAGTTTTTCGTGCAAAGAAGGATGTGCAGCTAAGCAAAATATACTGTACCTTAAAGAGCCTTGTCCAAAGTCAACTCTATAGTTATATTAGCGACTCGTCGATAGATGTGGAGACTTGGAAACGCTATGAATTGCTGAAGGAAGCTGCTATATTGTTTAATATTCCGTTGACTTCGTCAGGCCCGGTTGAAAGGCTCTTCTGTTTTGCAGGAATTATAAATTCACCCAGGCGCCAATCCTTACTCGATTTTGGTTTTGAAAAACCAGTTTTGCTAAAAGCAAATGCCCTGATTTAAAACATTGAAATGTACCGTGCTATGTAAAAAAAAAAAGCTTTGGATTTTGAGCAACGATTCAACTTTATTCGCAAAAAAAAATACTTTCGTTGAGTAAACAAAATTTCCTTTACATTTCAAAATCATCTTCAAATGAGGGGGTTCTCGATTGTTTTCATTTTTTTACCTTTTCGCCTTTTCGGTTCCTGCTACCATTGAAAAGGATTCCTTGATGAATGAACACCAAAAATATCTCTTTAAAATTTTTTAAAAGTTCACCTCATACTGTTTTTAGATCAAATAAATAATATAAAAAAAACTTTTTAATATACAACGCTTTTATAAATGGACTAAAAAGTAGAAAATAATACTTCTCAGTCCCATAGAATTTGTTTTGATAACTTTTGATTTTGAAATTTTAGCAAAAGTCATTATAAACAATCTATGAAATTGAAAATGAAAAACGTGGAGCGCATGCAATACAAAGCATTCGATTTAATTGACAATAGTCAAACTACATAACGTAGACCTAAAATTTCTACAGCGAAAGTAGAACTTTGAAATCGATTTTAAGCGGTCGTTATTCATATACCCACATACATACATTCATATATTACTTTTCATATCAAGTCAAGTGTATTACATGCGCCCCACGCTTTTCATTTTCAATTTGATAGATTGTTTATAATGACTTTTGCTAAAATTTCAAAATCAAAAGTTATCAAAACAAATTCTATGGGACTGAGAAGTATTATTTTCTACTTTTTAGTCCATTTATAAAAGCGTTGTATATTAAAAAGTTTTTTTTATATTATTTATTTTCTACTTTTTAGTCCTGTCTGAATAAAATTTTGCAATAGATATTAAAATAATTCAACGATATTAATAGAAAGGTGCACACACATGCATTTACATATGTATGTACATACAAACGAGCACCAATTAATTTTATTTAAAGAAATAGCGTGTCGTCTATTTCCGCCGATATGCGTGTATAAACCCTCCTCAAAGTCTAGCCAAAAAGCCAGCAACTCACACAACAGGTTCCCCAGAGCAATTCGCTCGAGAAAGTGGTACCCGGTACACGTAATACGCGGCACACACCACAACAATCCGCCAAAACAGGCAACCCGGCCCAAAATTACCACCGTAGAAGGCAGAAACCCCGAGCGGCAGTGCAGGAGCCCAAGAATTACCCTTAAAACGGCCACAGGAGCTTAAAAAGACCAACTGGTCCGAAGGTAAGTAGTTTCGGACTAGTCCCAAACTGGTCCCCGACTGGTTACCAACTGGTCCCACGAACTAGTTACCAACTGTCACTTCACTTACAAAGCATTCGATTTAGTTGACAATAGTCAAACTAATTTTATTTAAAGAAATGGCGTGTCGTCTATTTCCGGTGTAGCAAACGTAGTACATAGGGCGACATCTAGATGTCATCTACCTCGCCCTATTCACTATGCTTTTTTATAGGAGCTTTTCAAAGCTTTGCTTTGGTGTCGGAACACAACATTGAAAGTTTCTGGAACACAACATTGCAAGTTGATAAAAGCGTTGTAAAAAGGAAAACAAGTGAGAACCCCCTAATTTGAAGGTGATGTGAAAGGTGAAGGCAACTTTTTTTATTCAGCGAAATTATTTTTCCTCAATTTTCTATCTCAAATGCTTTAAAATGCTGTTAAATTTATTTCGCTAGGTGTTTTCGTTCTCGAGATATAACATTTTGTCAATATCTACACTGTGCGGGGTATAACAATAACTTTTAATTTGCTAATTTCTTATATATCGTTCACACTACAGCATTAACCACAGAAATGACATTCCCGAACATTGTACAATATATTATTCACAAGTTGAAATAAAATTAAAAAAAAAAAAATCAAATAATTATATTAATCGTATAATTTAAAAAATCAAAAACAATTCAAAACAATCAAATAATTATATTAATCATGTAATTAAAAAATTTCAAAAATAATTGAAAATAATCAAAAATAAAAAAATAATTATGTAATTAAAATTAATTAGTTAATTAGTTAATTAAATTTTTGTTTGAAAAAAATTGATTATTTATCATTAAAAAGGTGCAAATAATCGTATTTAATCATTAAATGGTTACCAAAAAAGATCATGTTTTAATTAATAATCATTATGATTATTAATCATTATTTAACAGGTCTGTTTAAAACCATTTAAGAAAAAATAACAGCATCATTAAAAATGTAAATTTAGTGACCCCTGCGAAAAATTGTTTTATTCACTTTGATGTGGAACATGATGTTTACATTTAGATATTTACATGAAATATATAACCGTAACAGAAAAATATTGTACAGGTTGACCTTGGACAACATGGGGGTTTCGTAGCAAATTAAAAATTTTGAGATTCGTCGTTTCGCTTTTGTATTTTTAAATTTTTTATTTGTGCATCAACTGATGCGAATAGATTATTTGTAGCTGTAAACAAAATACAATTACAATACAGATTCAAAAAAATATTTTTATAAAAATCCAATGAGTTTTTTTGTCATCTACGGAATAACTGTTCCCTAGTTAATTTTATAGAACTTATTTAAATAGCTACAATTTTAAAACTGTTACACGTAAACTAAAAAAAAGTAAAAACTTACTTGCAAATAGTCCTTCTTTAATATAAAAATAATTTTAAAAAGTTACATACACACATACTAAGTAGTATTAATACAGGGCTACCGCGTATGTTTGATTGAGGTTCTATGAGCACGATATGAATTCGACAAGTTGCGGGTACTCTAGTAACATGATGCAAAACTTTGCTTCATAACTAATACTGTCCCTTACTTAATCAAACATTAAGGAACGTTCGTACGTATTTTTATAGATGTGAAATATCATCGCAATTTTCAATTTTTGTCCGGCTAAATCGCCACTATTGCCTTATGTGCGTTGAAGCCCTTTTGGTCTTATAAGAGTTTAATAGACTATTTTATAGAGAAAAATGAAAGAGTATTTCATCGGTGATACTGCAAAACGTTCTATGTCACTTATTACCTCGTTCATCTTCATCAGCCAAAGGTAAACAGTTTTGTCATTCGTTTGTTAGGGTGTAACGATTTGCAGATGCATTCCGGTGCAAGTAAAAGACCATCTAAGTGTCAAGGGTTATAATAGACATACACCGTTTTGCAGTATCTCCGACGATTTGCTCTTCAGTTTTGCACAAGTAAACCATTATAAACTTTTTGTGTTATCCAGCTGCACACCGGCTGTCTGAAGTCGGCTTTTTACGGACCGGAGAGAGAAGGTTACGCCACTGATCGTACATTACCAGAACCTGCACCCTAACTACTTGCAGTGGGATGTAAGTTCGTATTTGAATTTTTTTCGAAATGAAAAGAACAAGTGGAACGGCGAATATTATTGTCATCACCA
>NW_023466990.1:0-7011 GCF_013731165.1 Rhagoletis pomonella
GTTCGTTCAAATCAATTTAAGTTTTGGTAAATATTAGATATTTAAATGAAAGCTATTGTATTTACTTAATTATTACTTATTTTATTTATTAAAAGCTATTTAATTGGCAAAGTATCGTGTTTGTAAAATAAAATTGAGTAATTATTTTCGTAAATAACTTATGAGGCTATTTGATTGAATTTTACATAAATACATATTAATTGCTTAAGAAAAATGGAATTTAAATTTTTTTTGTTTTAATATTTGTATTTAGATTTTCTGAGTTATATTTTTAACAATGTATGAAAAATGCTTTCGGTTTAATAAATTCATTTAGTATTTTGGAAAAAAAAAATCTTATATTATAATTTTGTGGAAAAATATATTGTAAACACTTATAATAGTTAGTTTTGTTTGTTTGTTTTTTCTTTTGAGCTAGATTTCATATATAAAATTTGTACATTTCAGATTATTATTTTTTTTGTTTTGTACATTTTTGTTTTTGTTTATAAGGTATACATATAATAGAAAATTTTCTATTATTTTATTTTATGAGTTCTATTTTTGTGTACTGTACTTGTCGTTAACGCTAATTGATAACGGACGCGCCGTTTTATCATATATTAGTTTGTTTCGAATTTTGTGTTTATTAATTAATTCTTTAACGATTTTGTGCGACTTTTGCATGCGATATTTAACTTCTTTCGCGTAATTTTTTACATTATAAATCGGGTCAATTTTATCTTTTTTCAAATCTTGAGGCACTGTTGCCTTTTTCCCAAATATTAATTCAAATGGGGAAAATTTATTATCGAAAACTGTGTTAGTTGTTGTGTTGTGTAAAAATGTAAAATATTTTAAATAAACATCCCAATCGGAAAATGTTTCATTTAAATATGCTCGTAAATATTCATTAAAAACTCTGTGGTTACGTTCGATAGTACCCACAGTTTCATGATGGTGTGCGGTTGAAAAATCATGTTTAACCTTTAAAAGTTTGGTTAATTCAGTGAAAATTTCATTTTTAAATTCGGTGCCTAAGTCTGATTTAATGGAATTCATTACACCGTAAGTTAAGACAAAACTTTCGAAAATGGCAGATGCAATCGTTTTAGCGCTTTTATCTGGAACAGCTACTGTTACTAAATACTTTGTTAAATCGCATATAATGGTAATTGCGAACCTATTACCATTATTTGACTCTGGTAGGGGTCCTAATGTGTCGATTACAATAATATCAAATGGTTTGCAAGGTGTTGGCGTTAATACAAGATTTTCCTTGTTTTTAGGTTTAACCTTGTTTAATAAACATTTTGAACAATTTTTAACAAACTTGGATACATCACGGGTCATATTTTTCCAGTGATACTTTGTACGTAATTTTGCATAAAGTTTTTTAATTCCGCAGTGACCGCCTGTTAGGGGGTCATTATGGTAAATGGTCATTAACTTTAACTTTTTATCATCGTCAGTTACTGTTTCTACCGGTTCTGTTAATACGATTTGTAAAAATTTTAAAATATTGTTACCGCTGGTTTTTAAATTTGAAATAGAGAAATTATTGAAAAATATATCATCTTTTGGCCATTCTACTTGCTTAATATTGCGATTGCCGGCTTCAGCATCAAGCCTCAAAAGTAACTCGTCTAAACAAGTTGTTTCGTTAACATTCGCAAAATTAAGTAATTTTTGTTTTTTGTGTTTTAAATGTGCACATATTTGAATATTTGAAATTTTGTTATCTTTATCGTAGCGAAAATGCGTTACTATTCGCGGTATATTTTTAGAAAAATTATATGAAAATTTATCGTAAACTTGTACTGTAGGGTTGTCCGTGTAGTTGTTTTCGTTTTGTAATTCTATTGTTTTTGTCATTGATCGCGTTTTCATAGCTAAAACATGTTTTGTAGAGTCTTTTAGTTCATTAATGGTAATGCGTGAAAGTGCGTCTGCTCCCACGTTTGATTTGCCTTTTATGTACTCAATAGTGAAGTCGTATTCTGACAGTTCTAGGCGTATTCTAGCAAGTTTTGAAGATGGGTCCTTCATGTTAAAAAGATAAACTAAGGGTCGATGGTCAGACTTCACCTTAAAGTGAGTGCCGTAAACATAGGGTCGAAACTGCTTAATCGCGAAATATATAGCTAAAAGTTCAAGTTCTATGATTGGTTTATTTTGTTCTGCTTTGTTAAAAGATTTAGAAGCGAAACATATTGGTAAGTCGTTGCCATTATGATTTTGGCTTAATATAGCACCGCACCCGTTTTTAGAAGCATCCACAGTTATTAAAAATTCATTAGTAAAATCTGGATATTGCAAAAGTTTAGGAGACATTAGGGCTGATTTTAAGTGTTGAAATGCAGTTTCACAAGCGTTGTCCCATAAGAATTCTACATTTTTTCGACTCAGTCTATTTAAAGGTGCTGCCAGCGACGCAAAGTTAGGTATGAAGCGTCTATAATAATTTGCAAACGCAACGAATCGACGAACAGCGTCTTTATCTGAAGGTTTTGTATACTTTTTTATTGCGTTAATTTTTGAATCGTCTGGCAGCAGTCCCTTTTCTGAGCACTTGTGCCCTAAAAATGTTACCTCAGAACGAAGAAAATTGCATTTGGTTGGGTTTAGCTTGAGATTAAATTTTCTACATGTTTCGAACACTTTAGCCAGGTTTTTTAGATGATGAGTCTCACTGCAACCTATAACTATGACGTCATCAACGTATAAAAAAGCTTGATTTGGAGAAATGCCTGAAAAGGCTATTGACATCATTCGAGAAAAAGAATTCGGTGCTACATTTAAACCGAATGGTAAAACTTTCCAGCGAAAAGCTCCCTTGTCAGTGCTGAAAGATGTTATATCTCGCGAGTTTTTATGCAATGGAATTTGATGGAAACCAGAAAACAGATCTAAAGTCGAAAAGTATTTTGCTCGACCAAGGTTGTCTAATATGTCGTCCACACGTGCTAGTGGAAATTTGTCAGCGATAAGCTTTTTATTAACCGCCCTAAAGTCAACGCACATGCGGTACGATTTTTGGCCGGATGGATCTTTTTTTGGTACTAAAATTAATGGACTGTTATAATTAGAGGAGCTTGGTTCGATTAAGTCATTTCGCAGTAAAGTATCGACTTGTCTATTTATTTCTTCGCGTTGTGAGTACGGCAATCGATAGTTTTTGATATAAACGGGAGTCTTGTCATTCAGTCGAAGTTTCTGTTCGTAAAAGTTGTTGAGTGTCATACGGTCTGTTTTTAAGGCAAATACATCGGCGTATTGTAAACATAATTCAAGCAATTTGTTTTTAGCATATTTTGGCATTTGTTTTTGTAAAATTGACTTTAATTCCTCTAAACGTTTTGTCTCTTGGGAAGTTACGTTTATTTTGTAGACATTATAGTTACTTATATCCTCAGCTTTGATGTTATAGTTACGAACGTATTTTACCTCGTCCGTAGTATTTATTACTTTTAAAATTGGATTTGTTGTGTCAACGACACATTTTGATGTAAAAACACCAGAGCAAAGCTCGTGAGAGTCTACGAAAACAGGGTTTTTGGAATTAGTCAATTTAAATAAACGAAAAACTTCACATCTTGGAGGAATGACTAAAGTGTCGGTATTTGAACCGTGTACAATTGCTATTTTAGTGCTTTCTGTCCCGATGCCGATAGTTATACTGTCATTTGCGTAGTTAATAATACATCTGTTCGTCTTTAAAAAGTCCTTGCCTAGTATGACGTCAGAAGGTATATTAAAACTGTCATCTACCACGTGAAGAGTATGCGGAATAAAAAAATTTTATACAACCAAGTTTGTACTTACAGTTCCCAATGTTGTAACCGTTTCAGTTGTTACACCAGTGATGTTTATGGTATTGCTACTGTTAATTGCTGAATTTCTTGCTAAACTGGAAATCTTGATTAAAGAGATGTCTGCTTGTGAATCTACGAGAAACGAGCATAATTTGTAAGAATCGGTACAATTTAATTCAATAAAATCTGAATAATTAAGGTTCAAGCAGTAAATTGATTTTTCAGGGGTAACTACGTTTAATTGCTTAGCCTGCTCCCCCAGTGTTCGCTCCTGAGGGGCATCGGCGTTTAAAAATCGAACATTAGAAGTGTTTCTAGAATTTGAACGAGAAGAGTTGTTTCTGTTGCTTGCCGAACGATTGCTTGTGCTATTTCTGTAATTATTTTGTCTATTGTTAAAATTGTTACTTCTATTGTAATTATTTTGATTATTGTTGTGCCTTGTGTTATTGCCATTATTGTGCCTATTTGTATTGCCGTTATTAAATCTGAAACTATTGTTGTGATAGCCATAGTTGTTATGCCCTCTAAAACCTCCTCGAAAACTATTTGGTCTATTTGCCCGTGACCTAAAAGATAACACCTGCCGCTCTTTGACTTCATTATTGTGTTCTACAATCATTTTTGCGACTACATCTTTCGAATCCGTAAAAGTGGTTGATGCTAAAATAGATTTTACTAGTTCTGAACGACTGTTCAGCCTGCAAACATTTACTGTCTGCTCTACCGCTAACTCATGGGCTTTTGCTTGAGTCATACCCTCAATAATTAAAGATCGCTCTAATGCGTCAGATAATTCCTCTACTCGCTTCGCAAAATCGGCATAGTTGTTATTAGTAATATGTAATGACGCGATTTTGCCAGAGACAACTTTGGGATTATCTGGTTTGATTCTGCTGCGTAGCGCAACCTTTATTTGATCCACTGAAATTATTTGACTGGGTAAAACCTCACGCGCTTTGCCTTCGAGTTTAGACTTTAAAAATGCTATAAATGTTGTAGTTAAATTTTCATCCGATAATTCTTCAATTAAGTTTATTTTGTCAATGAATGAGTCGCGCGATAGGGGGTCACCACTATAGTTTTCTCGGATTATAGACGCACATAGGCTAATAAATGATTTCTTTTGCTCAGGTGTTGCCATCTTTATTTCGTTTGTATATTCAGTAAAATTTATATTCGGTGAACTAATCGTTACGCAAGGCGTTTCTTCAATTTGTAAAAAATCTTTAAATGAAGGCAAAGAACAACTTTTTTTTACGGTGAAAACTTCTGGTGTGCCAGCTGAACAAGCGTCAGCAAAGTCGTCGTCGGAATCTACTTCAGGATTTAAAATATCTTCTTTTATAAGAGCTGAAAAATCTTCGGGTACTAAAACTTTACACCCAATTTTTTGAAAACACTGAAGTAGTTTTTCTCTGCACCGCGGTAAACTTTTAATTATAGAAGCTGGCTTGTTTCCTTGTTGTTCCGAATTTTTTATTTGAATTAAAATATCGTTGTAAGTTTCGATTAAAGATTTCTTATATTCGTCAACTTTTTCCCGATTTGTTGAAAGTGGACGGCTTTGAAGAACACGCTTGGTAACTTTTGAAAATTTTGCTTGTAAATCTTTGAATACAAGTTCGACATCTGACATCTGGCACACACGCAAAGCAAAAGATCTATAAAAACTATCGAACTATTGTATTATTGAAAAAAAAAAAGTTATTTGAATAAAGTTGTAATATTCGAAATTTGGCTACAACGGCAAAGAAAATTGAGGAAAACGTTTATTGTTAATTATAATCGTTGAAATATTTTACCATATTTCAAACGAAATCCTAAAAGTTGTAGTATAAAAGCACGGCAATGCACAGGCGAAAATTCGTATGAAATTTTTATCGAATATTTGAGAAAGAAAAAATCTGACTCTTGCCTAATGTTGCAAAGAATTGAAGAAAAATTTTAGTGAAAACTTTAAATTGTTGAAGTTACGTTTAAAAAAATATTAATATTTGTACATCACTGTACCACTGAAGCTGAAATTCCATAAGAAAAACAGTAACATATACATATGTAAATGTGTGTATTATTCAATCAGTAAAATTTTAAAGTGTTGAATATAATCTTAGAAATTTATGTATATAATATAAATGCAAGTAATATGAATGTATATTGTAGTACAAGAAAAGTACAGTAGGTCTTTAAAATTTATGTATGTAATATAAATACAAGTAATATGAATGTATGTATGTAATACAAGAAAAGTACAGTAGGTCTTTAACATTTTGTTTGAGAATACAATCTAAAGTTTCAGAAAATATTTTAGTAAAATGTTTAGCAAAGTTTTAAAGGAATATAATGTAAAGTTTTTAAATTTATTGCAGAATGTTTGAATTTAAGAAAAAAATTATGGTGGTGTTTCACATATGAATAGTACCTCATACCCCAAAGCTGCAAACTGCTACTCGCTGCCGTTGCTGACGATGTTGTTGTTGTCCCCTCTGTAGAAGCTCAGATGTTGTTGTCGCTACGCTGATATCGCGCCTTGGCTTAGCGATACATGGATTTGTATTTGGCGTCAGGTGGCGTGGTGTTATATGCCGCTGTAACTGAGTTACAGTTAAGTGGCTTTGCAAGTGGCGTGGTTTTGTACGCCGTTAGGTAACGGGAGTTATTGTTCAGTGTCAAAGTGGCGTGGTTTTATGTACAGTTATATGTACATATGTATGTACATATACTGGTTATTACGGTGCAGTTGCGGCTTGTCGTAACTTTGGTACAGCACCTTCAACAAATTTTAGCTTTATTGCGGTCGTTTAGTATTGTACTCATTTCCGCAATTTCATGCAATTGTTCGACTTTTAGAAAGTTTCACCACACACCAACGCTATTTTTCTTTTTGTTGTAGATTTTAAAATGTTTTATTTTTGAAAATTTGGTACCACCGCTTTTTTTTGATTATATTTTTTTTTTTTAATTTATTTTTTTTCGTTTTCCGCCTTCACTGCCAGCCATTACCTTTTCGTGCAAAAGTTTCGTTTTCTTTTTTTTTTAATTTGGTTTTTTTTTTGGTTTATTTGAAAATTTGGTACCACCGCTTTTTTTGATTTTTGAAATGTTTTTATATTTTTTTTTGTACTTTTTTTTGTTTTTTTTTTGCAATAATTTTTAATTAATTGTTTATAACCGCCACCGCATTATTTTTTAATTTTTATTTTAATTTTTTGTTTTT
>NW_023466991.1:0-7011 GCF_013731165.1 Rhagoletis pomonella
TGTGCACATGACAATTAAAGTAAAAAGGGCGATGTGCTTATGCTACACCTTCCCTCTTAAAAAAAATAGATATATATATATTTGTAGTCAACTATATATATCTATTTTACTGATTCAGTGAACCGCTTGATGTTTGTTTTGGTTGACAAAATTTTAATCGTTTTAGGATCTTGTTACCATTGTTTTGTTACGTGTTTTCCTTTTGTTTTTTTTTTGTTTGTTTGTATATTTTATGTGATATTTGATTTTGTTTTCTTTTGGCTTGTGCCGTATATAAGGTTGAGTAAATTGGAATGCTTATGTGTATTATTATTTTTTTTTTCTAAATTATTATTATGGATAAAGTGGCATGCTTATTTTTAAAGGTTTTAAATTGGTTTAAGCCTATTTTTATGAATTACGATTTCCTTTTTGTTTTTATTGCTATCTTCTATGCTATGTGGAATTAAAGTATAGTTGTTATTTTTATCAATGGTTTTAACTTTATAGTGTCCTGTATATCTATTCTCTAACTTATGGGAGGCCTCTTCTTTAACTAATACTAAATCTCCTATTTTAATTTCCTTACTATAGCTATTTTTGTCATAATTGGATTTTTGCTTTTCTTTAGCTTCTTGAATTAATTTGCTTGCTCTTTGCTGTGCTATTTGAAGTTTGTATTTTACTTCTTTGTCATACGCCTCATGGTTGTATACCGGGCTAATTTCATTTTCTTCCAAAAATTCATAATTTGGTGGTTGTTTTGCGAATATTAGTTCGAAAGGACAATAATTATGTGTTGTTGATGGCGTTGTATTGTAACAATAAGCGAAATACCTGAGGTATTCATCCCAATCGTCTTTGTCACTGGATATGTATGCACGCATATATTCGTTGAATGTCCGGTGACTGCGTTCTACAGTACCCAAAGTCTGGTGATGGTACGGTGTAGAAGTTTTATGCTCAATTTTTAACAATTTACACAGTTCTTTGAACAGGCTATTTTTGTATTCTGTGCCCATGTCTGTTAAAATTGTTTTCATTTGGCCATAAATCAGGATGAAATGCTCGAATATGGCTTTAGCGACAGTTGTTGCATGTTTGCTTGGAACTGGAATCGCTACCAAATATTTGGTTAGATCGCATATAATGGTAACTGCATATTCGTTTCCATTTATCGACTTTGGCAATGGGCCGACTGTGTCGATTTGTACAATATCAAAAGCCTTCGGAGGTGTTTCTGTTATTGTCATTGGTTCTTTGATATGTTTATTAATTTTATTTTTCTTGCAGTGGATGCAGTTCTTTACATATTTTCGTATGTCATTTTTCATATTCAGCCAGCTATATTTCTGCTTGATTTTATCTGTCATGCGATTTATTCCTGGGTGGCCACCACTAATAGGATCGTCATGATATTTGTGCAGAATTTCTTTAATTTTCCCGGGATTTGTCACACATATAACCTCTGGGGTTAGAGCGATTGTTAACTTTTTGAGAACTTTATTTCCCATTTCCATAAATTTGCCTACTGCAGTATAATTCTTTTTAAACAATTTGTCCCCTAAGGACAACTGTACTTGTACAAGTCCTAAATTGCCGGCTTCTCTTTCGAGCCTGGTAAGGAATTGTCCTAAGTCAATCTTATCCTCAACAATTAGGTTGCTTGTATCAAAATTGCTACAAATTTTCTTTCCTTTTTTGAAATATAATTTCGGAGGATTGAAAACGAGCTCGACATGTCTTTTTACTTCAAATTTATTTAGCGCTTCGTAAATTTTGGGGTTCTCTTTGTGACTTTCTTTGACTTCAGTTTTATTATTGGTCTTTTTAGCTGCTGATCTTGTTGTTATTTTAAATATTTTGTTTGCTTCCACTGACATATCTTTTAAATTTGTAATGGTTATGCGGGATAATGCATCCGCGATATGATTTTCTTTACCAGCTATATACTCCACCTCAAAATCGTACTCTTCTAAATCCAATCTTACTCGTGTCAGCTTAGATGAAGGACTTTTCATTGAAAATAGGTATGTTAATGGGCGATGGTCGGTTTTTACTAAGAATTTTCTACCATAGACGTATGGTCTGAAGAAGGTTATGGCCCAATGGATTGCTGCCAATTCTTTTTCTATTGTTGCTTTATTTATTTCACCTTTTGTGAATGACCTGGATGCGTAGGCAATTGGTAACTGTTTGCCATCATGTTCTTGGCTAAGGACTGCTCCACAAGCATACCCACTAGCATCTGTCGTTATGCAAAATTTTTTACCGAAGTCTGGGTATTGCAAAAGTGTTGGACTAATTAATGCTTCTTTTAAATAGACAAAGGCTTTTTGGCATTCTTCTGTCCATTCAAAAGTAACATTCTTTCTGCAAAGCCTAGTTAACTTTCTTGAATGTTCTGCAAAATTTGGTACAAATCTTCTGTAATAATTACAGAAGGCTACAAATCTTTTAACTTCGTCAGCTGTTTTTGGTGTTGGGTAATTTTGAACTGTTTCAAATTTGCTTGGGTCGGGTAATATTCCCTTGTTTGTGCATTTATGTCCTAAATATGTTACCTCTTGGCTGAAAAATAAACATTTATCTGGATGTAATTTTAAGTTGTATTTTCTGCAAGTAGAGAACACGTCTCTTAAATTTTTTAGCATGTGGTTTTCTGAACAACCTAATACAACTAAATCATCCATGTAGAGAAATGCTTGGGATGGTTTAAGGCCAGCGAATGCTAATGTCATCATTCGTTGGAATGAATTTGGGGCTACTTTCAATCCATATGGTAATCTTTTGAATCTATATGTGCCATTTTCAGCAGTGAATGAAGTAATGTCCCTAGAGTCTGGGTGTAATTCTATTTGATGAAAACCTGACATAAGGTCTAGGCATGAAAAATATTTTGCTCTTCCAAGTTGATCTAGAATGTCATCAATTCTTGGAAGGGGAAATTTATCTGCTGCTAATTTTTTATTTACTTGTCTGTAGTCAACAACCAATCTCCATCTTTTTTCTGTGTTTCCCGGAAGTGATTTTTTAGGAACTAATAAGACTGGACTATTATATTCCGAAATTGAAGGTTCTATGATATCATCTTTGATTAGCTTATTTATTTGTTTAGTTATTTCTCCTTTTTGTGTTTGGGGTAATCTATAATTTTTAGTGTAAACGGGGGTGTCATCCTTCATATATAATTTTTGTTTATACAAATTATTAGAAGTGATTGGTTCTGTTTCTAGTGCAAATATATCTATGAATTCTGTGCAAAGTGGTGTTAATTGAGCTTTAACAAAATTCGGAAAATTTTTGGTTAATCTTTTTAATTTTTCTGTATCTGTGCAACTTTTACTGTGTGTGGTTGATTTAATTAGTGTATAATCATCTAAATTTTCAGTATTAATTTTATAATTTTGAATAGTTGTGTTGTTATGTGTTGTGTTAATAATTCTAACGAAAGATTTCTCGTTATTTGTAATGGTATTTGCGATATAAATGCCATCGGATAGTTGTTGGTGTGGTATGAAAATGTTTTTGTTGTTTGTATTTATTTTAATTTGTCTAATAACTTCCGATCTAGCTGGAATTGTGATTGTGTTGACGGACAGACAGTTTGTTAGATTCATTGTTATTGTTTGAGGGAAATCATATGGTCTAAGGATTAGTTTATCCTCTGTTTTTCCATAATCTAGAATACAATTGTATTTCTTTATGAAATCTAGGCCTATTATTCCATCACATGGAATAGGAAAGTTGTCTTCTACAACATGAAATTTATGATAAATTAGAAGGTCATCGCCTTTTAGATCTGCTTTGATTGTGCCTAAAGTGCTAGTTATTCCCTGACCAATGCCTTTCAAATCTGTGATTTGTTCAGTATTTATTTTTTCTTTATTATTTATTTGCTGTTTTTTAATTATGGAGATATCGGCTCCAGTATCAATTAAAAAATTTGAGTATGAATTGTTTAATGATGTTCTTGTAGATATATAGCTGTTTAAATTTAGATTAAGTACGCATATTTTTCTTTTTGTTAATTTTGAAGTGGAGTTTCCTGGTTTTCCGTTGCGGTTATGGCGCGCACATTACGGTTCTGGTTGTAGGATCTATTGCCGTTTTGGGCTTGTGATCCTCTCCGGTTATTATTGTTGTTGTACGACCGCGAGTTATTGTTATATCTCGGTTGTGGTCTGAATCTCCGATTTTGGTAATTTCCATAGTTGTTACTACGGTAACCTCCACGGAAATTACTCCTGTACTGACCTTGCTGTCGTACACTTAAGATCGTATTTGAGCTGCCAGTGATTTCGGTACAACTATTAGTGAATTTCGATATTGCGTCGTTCATCGTTGTGAACGTACCTGCTTGCATAATCATTTTAACCTTGTCATTAGAGCAGTTTTTACACATGGCTTTAACTGCTGCCTGTGTTGAATATCTTGTGGCCAAGTCTGGGTTTAATCCATCAGAGATATATGCTCCTTCTAACGACCTTGTGATTTTTTCAATCTCTGCTGTGTATTGGTTAGCCGTTTTGCTACGCTGTTGGATGTTCAGTAGTTTAGCGGTCAAAACCTCCACTGATTCTCCCTTTATTGCGGTATGTAATTTGGTTCTTATTTGGGCGATTGTGGTCTCATTACTGATAAAATTTCTTGCTGTACCTTTCAGCTTTGTTTTTATCATGGTAATGGCCAATGCCTCGTGTGTATCCTTGATTTGCTCGAGTATATCAAGTGCATCTAGGAAGCTATGCAGATTTTCTGGTTTACCATCAAACTCTGGTAGTACTGACGAAGCAGTTTTGATAAATTCTACTACGGTTTGTGGCATTGTGACGTGTATTATCGGTATTTCTATTTTAAGTTCTTCCACCGGTGTGGCTTGAGTTAATGAAGGTGAGTTGGTTCGGCTAGGAACACGTTCAGACAGAAGTAGTACAAAATCTATTTGAATTTCTTCTTTTGTTGTATTTGGTACATCAAATTCTAGATTGTGTCTAGCTAGAGAAGATACAAGTTTATCTCGTACGGCGGAGAAAAATTGGTAAGCTTCTCTTTGATGTTCTTCGGTGAGTATGTTATTTACGGATTCGATCACCTGCCTTATGCCATTTAGAGCTTCTAAAATTATATTCAGATGCTTTGTTATGGTTTCTGGTGATATTGGAGCACTTTTGTTTATGCACTTATACGATTTATTAGCTTTAATTTTTTCTTCCAATAATGTGTCATGGATGTCTTTCCACTGATTCATTTCTATTGGGAAAGTTACACGCGTTGTTGCACATTGTTTAATTGTCTCAATTTATTTTTAATATAATTTTTTATCAAAATTGCAAATGCAACAATTAAACATGTAGCTACACATGCAAAAGCAGTCAACCACTTATCGGAAACTTCTTCCGCGTTTTCTACAATAGAATGTGGTTCATATTTGACTACTTTAGTTTCATAGGTTTTTTCACCTGAGGTTTCTTTTCCTACCTCATAACCTGTTATTCCTATTAATATTCCGTTTAGTGCAATTTTCCACCAAGTCATGTTTGAAAGAAAATAAAATTTCGATTTTAATATTTTATTTTTATTTATTCATAAACTCGTCATTTAATGTACAAATTTTAATATTCTTCAGGGAATGTTTTCCTTATTAATCTATTTACTTCTTCTGCCAATGTGGAAGGATATACTAAGTCTTCCATAGTGGGTTCCCTACCCATACCTATACGTAACCAAAATTGTTTTAAGTGATTTAAATGGGATCTATTACTTCCCCTAATTCGTGATCTTGATCTACGAGTTTCTGAGTTTTCACACTCTAGATCATCTACAATTTTGTTTATTGCCTCGTAGTCAAGATCATCGGGCAATGCACTATCCATGAGAAAAAGGTTATTAAAAGTATATGAATTTTAACATAAGCGTTCAAATTTACTTCAAAAATTTATTGTTTAAACAATTTTTATTCTTTATTTGTGTTTTAACATTTTTAATTTCCTCTTGTAATTTTAATCTTTTATCTGAGCTATTAGCAAAGTTAAGTTGTTGATATAACTTTGCTAATTCTACTCGGCTTTTTACTTTTCTTCCTGCCCTTTTTCTTCTATGTACAATTTGTGGGGCAGGAATTTCTGGGATATCTTCTGTTTTATTTAGTTTGTTTCTTTTCCTATACTCTTCAATATTAATCGGTTTAGGTCCGATTTTTTCGGATTTGCGACTCTCGAGGATCTGTTTTGTACCTTCAATAAGTGTGTCTACACACTTTTGAAAAAGTCTATTGATTTCTTTATGATATTTTTTATCAGACTCCTCTTCGGTCGAAATCCTTTGCATTATTTTTATTGTACAGAGAGAGAAGAGAGAAAAAAAAATTTCAATAATTAATTTTTAACCTTTACCCCTAAGCAAATTACTGCTATTTAGATGGCGGCCATAAGGCGTGCCAGAGTTTTCTAAGAGGTTTATATTCTTTTTATTTATTAATCATTTCAAAAAATTTTTTTTTTTTTTTTTTCTACCTTACGCTGCCGTTTTGTCTCCAAATTTCCAATATTTGCCGCCAGTCATATCACGAAATTATCAATATTTGCTGCCAGTCATATTACCAAATTACTAATATTTGCTGCCAGTCATATTACCAATATTCCACTTCGTCGTCGCGCGTCGTCGATGTCTTCTATTTTTGGGGTTCAATCCTTGGGTTGATATCCTTAGTGTGTTTCCATATTCCACTTCGTCGTCGCGCGTCGTCGATGTCTTCTATTTTTGGGTTTCAATCCTCATAAATTTGGATTTTATTATTTTTTTTTTCGGCTAGCGGTGCCGCTATGAGCCACATAAATTATTTTATTTAACTACGGCTGGCGATATCGCCTTGTAGAGTCGAATAAATTATTTTATAAAAAATTTTTAATTATTTTTCGGCTGGCGGTATCGCCTTTTAAAGCCAATAATTTTTATTTATTTTATGAGCCTGGCAGGATCGCCATATAGCAAATAATAAGTTATTGGTTGGAGTTTGATCACCAATTGGTT
>NW_023466992.1:0-7011 GCF_013731165.1 Rhagoletis pomonella
AACCAATTGGTGATCAAACTCCAACCAATAACTTATTATTTGCTATATGGCGATCCTGCCAGGCTCATAAAATAAATAAAAATTATTGGCTTTAAAAGGCGATACCGCCAGCCGAAAAATAATTAAAAATTTTTATAAAATAATTTATTCGACTCTACAAGGCGATATCGCCAGCCGTAGTTAAATAAAATAATTTATGTGGCTCATAGCGGCACCGCTAGCCGAAAAAAAAAAAAAAATAATAAAATCCAAATTTATGAGGATTGAAACCCAAAAATAGAAGACATCGACGACGCGCGACGACGAAGTGGAATATGGAAACACACTAAGGATATCAACCCAAGGATTGAACCCCAAAAATAGAAGACATCGACGACGCGCGACGACGAATATTGGTAATATGACTGGCAGCAAATATTAGTAATTTGGTAATATGACTGGCAGCAAATATTGATAATTTCGTGATATGACTGGCGGCAAATATTGGAAATTTGGAGACAAAACGGCAGCGTAAGGTAGAAAAAAAAAAAAAAATTTTTTGAAATGATTAATAAATAAAAAGAATATAAACCTCTTAGAAAACTCTGGCACGCCTTATGGCCGCCATCTAAATAGCAGTAATTTGCTTAGGGGTAAAGGTTAAAAATTAATTATTGAAATTTTTTTTTTCTCTCTTCTCTCTCTGTACAATAAAAATAATGCAAAGGATTTCGACCGAAGAGGAGTCTGATAAAAAATATCATAAAGAAATCAATAGACTTTTTCAAAAGTGTGTAGACACACTTATTGAAGGTACAAAACAGATCCTCGAGAGTCGCAAATCCGAAAAAAATCGGACCTAAACCGATTAATATTGAAGAGTATAGGAAAAGAAACAAACTAAATAAAACAGAAGATATCCCAGAAATTCCTGCCCCACAAATTGTACATAGAAGAAAAAGGGCAGGAAGAAAAGTAAAAAGCCGAGTAGAATTAGCAAAGTTATATCAACAACTTAACTTTGCTAATAGCTCAGATAAAAGATTAAAATTACAAGAGGAAATTAAAAATGTTAAAACACAAATAAAGAATAAAAATTTTTTAAACAATAAATTTTTAAAGTAAATTTGAACGCTTATGTTAAAATTCATATACTTTTAATAACCTTTTTCTCATGGATAGTGCATTGCCCGATGATCTTGACTACGAGGCAATAAACAAAATTGTAGATGATCTAGAGTGTGAAAACTCAGAAACTCGTAGATCAAGATCACGAATTAGGGGAAGTAATAGATCCCATTTAAATCACTTAAAACAATTTTGGTTACGTATAGGTATGGGTAGGGAACCCACTATGGAAGACTTAGTATATCCTTCCACATTGGCAGAAGAAGTAAATAGATTAATAAGGAAAACATTCCCTGAAGAATATTAAAATTTGTACATTAAATGACGAGTTTATGAATAAATAAAAATAAAATATTAAAATCGAAATTTTATTTTCTTTCAAACATGACTTGGTGGAAAATTGCACTAAACGGAATATTAATAGGAATAACAGGTTATGAGGTAGGAAAAGAAACCTCAGGTGAAAAAACCTATGAAACTAAAGTAGTCAAATATGAACCACATTCTATTGTAGAAAACGCGGAAGAAGTTTCCGATAAGTGGTTGACTGCTTTTGCATGTGTAGCTACATGTTTAATTATTGCAATTGCAATTTTGATAAAAAATTATATTAAAAATAAATTGAGACAATTAAACAATGTGCAACAACGCGTGTAACTTTCCCAATAGAAATGAATCAGTGGAAAGACATCCATGACACATTATTGGAAGAAAAAATTAAAGCTAATAAATCGTATAAGTGCATAAACAAAAGTGCTCCAATATCACCAGAAACCATAACAAAGCATCTGAATATAATTTTAGAAGCTCTAAATGGCATAAGGCAGGTGATCGAATCCGTAAATAACATACTCACCGAAGAACATCAAAGAGAAGCTTACCAATTTTTCTCCGCCGTACGAGATAAACTTGTATCTTCTCTAGCTAGACACAATCTAGAATTTGATGTACCAAATACAACAAAAGAAGAAATTCAAATAGATTTTGTACTACTTCTGTCTGAACGTGTTCCTAGCCGAACCAACTCACCTTCATTAACTCAAGCCACACCGGTGGAAGAACTTAAAATAGAAATACCGATAATACACGTCACAATGCCACAAACCGTAGTAGAATTTATCAAAACTGCTTCGTCAGTACTACCAGAGTTTGATGGTAAACCAGAAAATCTGCATAGCTTCCTAGATGCACTTGATATACTCGAGCAAATCAAGGATACACACGAGGCATTGGCCATTACCATGATAAAAACAAAGCTGAAAGGTACAGCAAGAAATTTTATCAGTAATGAGACCACAATCGCCCAAATAAGAACCAAATTACATATCGCAATAAAGGGAGAATCAGTGGAGGTTTTGACCGCTAAACTACTGAACATCCAACAGCGTAGCAAAACGGCTAACCAATACACAGCAGAGATTGAAAAAATCACAAGGTCGTTAGAAGGAGCATATATCTCTGATGGATTAAACCCAGACTTGGCCACAAGATATTCAACACAGGCAGCAGTTAAGGCCATGTGTAAAAACTGCTCTAATGACAAGGTTAAAATGATTATGCAAGCAGGTACGTTCACAACGATGAACGACGCAATATCGAAATTCACTAATAGTTGTACCGAAATCACTGCCAGCTCAAATACGATCTTAAATGTACGACAGCAAGGTCAGTACAGGAGTAATTTCCGTGGAGGTTACCGTAGTAACAACTATGGAAATTACCAAAATCGGAGATTCAGACCACAACCGAGATATAACAATAACTCGCGGTCGTACAACAACAATAATAACCGGAGAGGATCACAAGCCCAAAACGGCAATAGATCCTACAACCAGAACCGTAATGTGCGCGCCATAACCGCAACGGAAAACCAGGAAACTCCACTTCAAAATTAACAAAAAGAAAAATATGCGTACTTAATCTAAATTTAAACAGCTATATATCTACAAGAACATCATTAAACAATTCATACTCAAATTTTTTAATTGATACTGGAGCCGATATCTCCATAATTAAAAAACAGCAAATAAATAATAAAGAAAAAATAAATACTGAACAAATCACAGATTTGAAAGGCATTGGTCAGGGAATAACTAGCACTTTAGGCACAATCAAAGCAGATCTAAAAGGCGATGACCTTCTAATTTATCATAAATTTCATGTTGTAGAAGACAACTTTCCTATTCCATGTGATGGAATAATAGGCCTAGATTTCATAAAGAAATACAATTGTATTCTAGATTATGGAAAAACAGAGGATAAACTAATCCTTAGACCATATGATTTCCCTCAAACAATAACAATGAATCTAACAAACTGTCTGTCCGTCAACACAATCACAATTCCAGCTAGATCGGAAGTTATTAGACAAATTAAAATAAATACAAACAACAAAAACATTTTCATACCACACCAACAACTATCCGATGGCATTTATATCGCAAATACCATTACAAATAACGAGCAATCTTTCGTTAGAATTATTAACACAACACATAACAACACAACTATTCAAAATTATAAAATTAATACTGAAAATTTAGATGATTATACACTAATTAAATCAACCACACACAGTAAAAGTTGCACAGATACAGAAAAATTAAAAAGATTAACCAAACATTTTCCGAATTTTGTTAAAGCTCAATTAACACCACTTTGCACAGAATTCATAGATATATTTGCACTAGAAACAGAACCAATCACTTCTAATAATTTGTATAAACAAAAATTATATATGAAGGATGACACCCCCGTTTACATTAAAAAATTATAGATTACCCCAAACACAAAAAGGAGAAATAACTAAACAAATAAATAAGCTAATCAAAGATTATATCATAGAACCTTCAATTTCGGAATATAATAGTCCAGTCTTATTAGTTCCTAAAAAATCACTTCCGGGAAACACAGAAAAAAGATGGAGATTGGTTGTTGACTACAGACAAGTAAATAAAAAATTAGCAGCAGATAAATTTCCCCTTCCAAGAATTGATGACATTCTAGATCAACTTGGAAGAGCAAAATATTTTTCATGCCTAGACCTTATGTCAGGTTTTCATCAAATAGAATTACACCCAGACTCTAGGGACATTACTTCATTCACTGCTGAAAATGGCACATATAGATTCAAAAGATTACCATATGGATTGAAAGTAGCCCCAAATTCATTCCAACGAATGATGACATTAGCATTCGCTGGCCTTAAACCATCCCAAGCATTTCTCTACATGGATGATTTAGTTGTATTAGGTTGTTCAGAAAACCACATGCTAAAAAATTTAAGAGACGTGTTCTCTACTTGCAGAAAATACAACTTAAAATTACATCCAGATAAATGTTTATTTTTCAGCCAAGAGGTAACATATTTAGGACATAAATGCACAAACAAGGGAATATTACCCGACCCAAGCAAATTTGAAACAGTTCAAAATTACCCAACACCAAAAACAGCTGACGAAGTTAAAAGATTTGTAGCCTTCTGTAATTATTACAGAAGATTTGTACCAAATTTTGCAGAACATTCAAGAAAGTTAACTAGGCTTTGCAGAAAGAATGTTACTTTTGAATGGACAGAAGAATGCCAAAAAGCCTTTGTCTATTTAAAAGAAGCATTAATTAGTCCAACACTTTTGCAATACCCAGACTTCGGTAAAAAATTTTGCATAACGACAGATGCTAGTGGGTATGCTTGTGGAGCAGTCCTTAGCCAAGAACATGATGGCAAACAGTTACCAATTGCCTACGCATCCAGGTCATTCACAAAAGGTGAAATAAATAAAGCAACAATAGAAAAAGAATTGGCAGCAATCCATTGGGCCATAACCTTCTTCAGACCATACGTCTATGGTAGAAAATTCTTAGTAAAAACCGACCATCGCCCATTAACATACCTATTTTCAATGAAAAGTCCTTCATCTAAGCTGACACGAGTAAGATTGGATTTAGAAGAGTACGATTTTGAGGTGGAGTATATAGCTGGTAAAGAAAATCATATCGCGGATGCATTATCCCGCATAACCATTACAAATTTAAAAGATATGTCAGTGGAAGCAAACAAAATATTTAAAATAACAACAAGATCAGCAGCTAAAAAGACCAATAATAAAACTGAAGTCAAAGAAAGTCACAAAGGGAACCCCAAAATTTACGAAGCGCTAAATAAATTTGAAGTAAAAAGACATGTCGAGCTCGTTTTCAATCCTCCGAAATTATATTTCAAAAAAGGAAAGAAAATTTGTAGCAATTTTGATACAAGAAACCTAATTGTTGAGGATAAGATTGACTTAGGACAATTCTTTACCAGGCTCGAAAGAGAAGCCGGCAATTTAGGACTTGTACAAGTACAGTTGTCCTTAGGGGACAAATTGTTTAAAAAGAATTATACTGCAGTAGGCAAATTTATGGAAATGGGAAATAAAGTTCTCAAAAAGTTAACAATCGCTCTAACCCCAGAGGTTATATGTGTGACAAATCCCCGGAAAATTAAAGAAATTCTGCACAAATATCATGACGATCCTATTAGTGGTGGCCACCCAGGAATAAATCGCATGACAGATAAAATCAAGCAGAAATATAGCTGGCTGAATATGAAAAATGACATACGAAAATATGTAAAGAACTGCATCCACTGCAAGAAAAATAAAATTAATAAACATATCAAAGAACCAATGACAATAACAGAAACACCTCCGAAGGCTTTTGATATTGTACAAATCGACACAGTCGGCCCATTGCCAAAGTCGATAAATGGAAACGAATATGCAGTTACCATTATATGCGATCTAACCAAATATTTGGTAGCGATTCCAGTTCCAAGCAAACATGCAACAACTGTCGCTAAAGCCATATTCGAGCATTTCATCCTGATTTATGGCCAAATGAAAACAATTTTAACAGACATGGGCACAGAATACAAAAATAGCCTGTTCAAAGAACTGTGTAAATTGTTAAAAATTGAGCATAAAACTTCTACACCGTACCATCACCAGACTTTGGGTACTGTAGAACGCAGTCACCGGACATTCAACGAATATATGCGTGCATACATATCCAGTGACAAAGACGATTGGGATGAATACCTCAGGTATTTCGCTTATTGTTACAATACAACGCCATCAACAACACATAATTATTGTCCTTTCGAACTAATATTCGCAAAACAACCACCAAATTATGAATTTTTGGAAGAAAATAAAATTAGCCCGGTATACAACCATGAGGCGTATGACAAAGAAGTAAAATACAAACTTCAAATAGCACAGCAAAGAGCAAGCAAATTAATTCAAGAAGCTAAAGAAAAGCAAAAATCCAATTATGACAAAAATAGCTATAGTAAGGAAATTAAAATAGGAGATTTAGTATTAGTTAGAGAAGAGGCCTCCCATAAGTTAGAGAATAGATATACAGGACACTATAAAGTTAAAACCATTGATAAAAATAACAACTATACTTTAATTCCACATAGCATAGGAGATAGCAATAAAAACAAAAAGGAAATCGTAATTCATAAAAATAGGCTTAAACCAATTTAAAACCTTTAAAAATAAGCATGCCACTTTATCCATAATAATAATTTAGAAAAAAAAAAAAAATAATAATACACATAAGCATTCCAATTTACTCAACCTTATATACGGCACAAGCCAAAAGAAAACAAAATCAAATATCACATAAAATATACAAACAAACAAAAAAAAACAAAAGGAAAACACGTAACAAAACAATGGTAACAAGATCCTAAAACGATTAAAATTTTGTCAACCCAAACAAACATCAAAAGGTTCACTGAATCAGTAAAATAGATATATATAGTTGACTACAAATATATATATCTATTTTTTTTTAAGAGGGAAGGTGTAGCATAAGCACATCGCCCTTTTTACTTTAATTGTCATGTGCACA
>NW_023466993.1:0-7011 GCF_013731165.1 Rhagoletis pomonella
ATCGAATGCCTTGGCAAAATCAGTATATACTGTATCAATTTGATACCACAGCTGATATCACTTATTTTCAATTCTCTTATTCTCCGCACAGAGTTACATACAAGTTTTAGGAAAAACTTTAAAATGTAAATTGAGAAATATTTTAGAAAAATGTGTTTTTATTCATTTGAATTGATTAAATAAGAAATTAAAAATGCATGCCAAGTCTTGCATTCCAATAATAACGATAAATGTGTATGTTCCAGGCAATAATTTAAAATATTTGCGAAACTTATCGTTTGCGCTAAAATACAACAATGTGTGTAAAATTCGTTATCATTGTTTCAATTTTGAATACCATATTCGTGCCTGCCGGTGGAAAAAATAGGTAAATTTCATTTATTTTTAAGAAACCATATAAATTAAAATATATTTCTTTCCAGAGCGTCATACGGACAAGTAATGTGATAAATTTGTATGATGAATACCGCGGAAAATCTTTGCATCAAAATTTCTATTCTAATTTGCATTTGAATTATGATATCTGCAGGAATGCTTTGGAACGTATTTTTTGAAGACACATTTTTTATAAATCTTGAGATTGCTGATTTATTTTAGAATTAAAAAAGCTAGTTTATATTAAAAAATATATTTACACTAGAAATATGTAAACTACTTTTATTACGAATTGAAACGATTTTAATGAATATGGTTACCATTAATAGTAGTATGACAGTTAGATATAATCAAAGAACGTATATCATCTTTAAACGTTCTTCTTCTTCTTCTGTAAACGTTCTTTGATATAATGCATATTTGTCAAGAAAGATAGAATACAAGATTGCGCCGTCCTGGCGGCGATGACATATCTGTAATAAAAAGTAAACAAAGTCGAATTGGACGTTGAAAGAAAATGGAACAACAGCCAATTTTCTTAATAAAAAATTTTTCGATAGGGAACGTGTTTTAATTGTGCAAAATTTTAATAGCCTTATTCAAAAAACTAAAGTAGCTTTAAAAAAGGTTTATAAATTGAAAAATGTTCGCAAGCGGCAATTTAAAAAGCTTTTTAAAATGTTTATTTTTATGAATAGGGCGATAAAAATATATGATTTAAAATAACCTTTAACAAGGAAAATACGAAAAGGGTGATTTTTGCGGAAGTAGGTATTAGTGAATGGCAATGCATTTAAAGTTTCTGAGGTTTCGTTTACTTTTAGATCAGAATTGTCAAAATTTAGAAATTCAAAGTAGCAGTACAATCAGAAAAGAGGATTGCGCCCTGAATGTTCTGGTATCTTTTCTGGTTTCGGTTTGACAGCCAGCTGCTGTGATGATGTGGAAATTTACCATAATGAAGAAAAATAACAATTAAGTGAAAAAAATTTGATTTTTACAAATTTAGTGAGCAGTAGCGCGTATTTTTCCTTCCCGTCTGCTTTGGGTTTGGTAAAAAAGTTGATTAGTTCCTGCCGGCGATCAAGTCATTTCAACCACAAAATACTATTATTTGCAAGAACCATTCACTAAAATTGTTACTAACTTTTTATTATTTATTAATTCCCTTTTGATACTCAGCAATAGCAAAGCCGCTTTTGACAGCACTAAAAGGAGTTGCCTATACGCCGCTATGTCTGAATTTGGCATCCCCTCAAAACTCATACGGCTGTGTAAAATGACGTTGAGCAATACCACCAGCTCCGTCAGAATTGGGAAAGACCTCTCCGAGCCGTTCGTCAGAAAACGGGGCTTCAGACAAGGCGACTCCCTTTCATGTGACTTCTTTAATCTGATGTTGGAGAAGATAATAAGAGCTGCAGAACTGAACCGCTCAGGAACAATTTACTACAAGAGCGTGCAATTGCTGGCTTATACCGATGACATCGACATCATCGGTAACAAAAACCGCGAAGTCTGTTCCAAGTTGGATAGGGAAGCAAAGCGAATGGGTCTGGTGATAAATGAGGACAAGACGAAGTATCTCCTGTCATAAAACAAACAGTCAGCACATTCGCGCCTTGGCACCCACGTCACTGTTTACAGTTACAATTTCGAGGAAGTAGAGAATTGCGTTTACTTGGGAACCAGCATTAACACCGATAATAATGTCAGCATTGAAATCCAACGCAGAATCACGCTTGCCAACAAGTAGAGGAAGTAGAGAATTGCGTTTACTTGGGAACCAGCATTAACACCGATAATAATGTCAGCATTGAAATCCAACGCAGAATCACTCTTGCCAACAAGTGCTACTTTGGATTGAGTAGGCAACTCAGGAGTAAAGTCCTCTCTCGACGTACGAAAACCACGCTCTATAAGTCACTCATCATGCCCGTGCTGGTATATGGCGCAGAAGCATGGACAATGACAACATCCGATGAGGCGGCTCTTGGAGTGTTTGAGAGAAAGACTTTGCGGAAGATTTACGGGCCTTTACGCGTTGGCGACGGCGAGTACCGCAGACTATTGAACGATGAGCTGTATGAGCTTTACAAAGATATGGACATAGTGCAGCGAATTAAAATACAGCGGCTCCGCTGGCTTGGTCATGTCTTTCGAATGGACACCGACGCTCCAGCTCTGAAAGTATTCAACTCGGAACCCACTGGTGGTAGCAGAGGAAGAGGGAGGCCCGCACTGCGATGGAAAGATCAGGTGGAGAAGGACTTGGCTTCACTTGGCGTCAGTTGGCACAGAGGAGAAACGACTGGCGTGCTTTGCTGAACTCGGCCAAAATCGCTCAGGCGGTTACAGCGCCAAAAAAAGAAGAAGAAGAATAGCAAGATGGAAAAAATTATAAACCAAAAGTAGTAATATTTTTATGAATGTAGTTATAAAAGTTCACAGAGGAAACGCCGGAAATCAATGTATTGGCAACGACATAAAATGTATGGCAATTTAGATGTCAACAGAATAATAACTACGATAAAAAAGCATGCGAGAAGTGTGCGAAGAAGGAAATCTATAAAATATTTTGATTTTTACCATGATAAAAACATTACAAGGTAAAATCATTGAGACAGTCTGACGTTTGCCAGCAATATAATTTTAAAATTCGAACTCAAGTTCACACGCACATTCTCATTTTTAATCTCAAACAACAACAATTTTGAACAAATTCATTTTTATTTTTAATTTTATATGATTTTAAAATGTTTGCAAACGTCAGAAAAAAATCATGGCCGACGAATTGCGAGAATGGTTTTACTTTCTAATGTTTTTGTGATAAAAACATAGCAAGGTAAAACCGTTCTCTCAATTCGTCGGCCATGATTGGTTTTTTTGAAGTTTGTCAACATTTTAAAATCATATAAAAATGAGAGTAAAAAAAGGAATTGTTCAAAGTTGTTGTTTTAGATTGAAAATTAGAATGTGTGTGTGATTGCAAACGTCAAGAATTTGAAAAATTCCTCTCAGCGGTTCTACCTTCCTATTTTTTTATCATGGTTTTTATCGTGATTTTTACTGGGTGTAATTGAAACTCAGTCAAATAAGTATTAAGGAAAAGAAAAATTTTAGAATAATATACAGAAAAAGAGATGGGTGCACAAAAAGTTATGTTAAATGTTATACCAAAATTCTTAAAAAGTAAACAAATCTATTTGTTTTCATGTTACTGTATAGAGCTCTTTAAATTTATTTTATTTTTTATGAATAAGACCATAAGCATATATCGTTTTTATAAATAAATCCTATAGCAAGATGCTTTATATTTATTTATACACTTTTTGGCTGGCGAAATATGTAGGTAGTTTTTTCAACTTAATAAAAAAGCGTATTTAACCACATTAAACTTTTTTTAATATTGAATGGCGCAACACAGCACCTCTTTTTGTTGCACGAAACCCTTGAACACGTGGCTGTCATCTATTTCTTCTGTTTCGACATTTCACTATTTTGCATTTCTTTCATTTTGACTTCATTCGCATTGTCAGATTTTTAGAATTCGTTTTGGTTCGACATTCTGCTATTTCATAATGTTTACATTCTCATATCATCCACCTTCCATTTCTTACCTTCCATTGCCGTTTGCATCGTCGAACGTGCCTGTCAAACATGCCGCCATCATGCTTTTCAGTTTGGCAGGCACGTCCGCTGTTAGAAAGAGAATAGACAAAAAGGGGCATAGGATTCCATACTTGTAAGTATATACGATGCAAGTGACGTACAGCGCGTCAGAAGAGGATCGCTCACCAACTCAAATAACTTCTCAGCAAAAATCTACCAACAGAAAGGAAGAAAATACAATAAGCCAAGAAATTCCAAGCTGCTCAAAGCTAACTTATTCCGAGCACAGCACATTAAGAGCCTTATTCTGTATCACGAACGATAGGCAACACGAACGATTCGTCTGCAGAGGAAAGCTTAAAAAATTAGTCCGGCGGCATCATTCTAGCCGGTTTAAACGCAACCGATATATAACGTAATATATTAAAAGCAAGACGAAGACGACCGATAGGGTAATAAAATCACAATCAGAGAGGTGGTCGTCTGCAGACGAATCGTTCGTGTTGCCTATCGTTCGTGAAACAGAATAAAGCTGTATGTAATCAAAATTTAAGTATAAACGCAATCAAACACAAACAAACTAATAACTCAGAAAACAACAATAAACAACTACTCTCACTACACCACAACTCCACAAAACAAATACAGATTCTACCACGAAATACACCGAAACGTCTCCGCACTCAATTTAAAGCAAATAAAAACAACAGCAACTTAACAATAGGCACAAAACCCAGCAGAAAATTGAGCGACTCCAGTGACGAGGCGGACATATTTATGGAAACGTAAAAATGGACAAATACTCACTAAACATATTACAATGGATCATCAAAGGTTACGTTAATAATTATACATACTTACAATTACTAATTAAAAAATACAACCGTAAAATATTCTCCCTCCAAGAAACTCATATACAAACAGTAACAAACTTACCAATACCTATAAATTTTAATATTTACATTTCAACCGCAACACCCAATTTATTTATTTATTTATTTCTATTTCAGTCAAAGAATACATAGTTTCTTACTGACTAAGCTTAAAAATACAACTTAATTTAAGTTGGTGATCAACTAATTAATAATTAAAGTAATTCGAGACTATGTTTTTTTAAAACGACTCCAGGAAGTGACAGATCTATTTCCACCGTTTGGTTTATTTGATTGATTTCCCTGAGGGCTGGCCTAATAGGTGCATTCAAAGTAGTGTTGCCACAAAAAATTACAAAATTCCTCAAAAACAAATGAAAAATCCTCAAAACCCGAACAAATTACTCAAACTTTCCTTATTACAGATATGAGTACTGTGTACTGCATACTATTTACAGGTACTTAGTGTAAAAAAGAATTACATTCTGCTATTAAATTGGTTTATTTGTTTTTGCGGAAAAAAATTATCGATAACATTTTGAATATTTAGTAGCAAATGCAGATGTGCATAACAGCGAAAAACACCACACAAGCGGCTTGACAAACCAAGCGAAATATCCCTTTGCTTAAAGCCATTCATGTTGTGTATGGGGGTGTTTGAACGTTTGACAAGCCGTTTGAGGGAAATGTGAACAAAAATCAAAATTTTTGATTTTCTGGCCGCCATGTTGACTTTTGATCAAACCGCTTACGTTGCGTATGATAAAATCGCCTCATTCGAAACGGAATTTTTACCGAATGAGGACTCAAGAGAGAAAAATCGAAGAAAACCAAACCCTTTCACATTGTGAACCGGAAGAAAACTAAAATTCCTTGCTTGAAAAGTAGGTTCGACGAATGTTTGACAAGCCGTGTGTAGTGTCTTTCGCTCTTTATAAATGTTCAAAAATTTGCAGTGCGATTTAAAAACTCTGTTGTGTAAAACATGGTTGCATTTGTTATCTGCAAATGTATCGAGAGAAAATTCCTCAAAAATTCAAAATAAAAATCCTCAAAATATACTTAAACGCACCCGAAATTTCTCACGGTTTGAGGAATTACTCGTCAAGTGGCAACACCGATTCAAAGCATAATTCGACTTTGCGGATTGCACGTAAAATAAGTCAGAACGCTGCAAATTTCTTACAGGAATATTGAGCGGTATTCTTCGGAGAATTTCTGAGCAATCGACAATATTAGTTATAACATTCAAGATAAACGGGCAGGATAGGCATTTTCTCCTATCTTCAAGCAAATCAAGATTTAAAAGTAAGCAACGTGACTTTTAGAAAGGCATTGGCTCTGTAAAGTTGAGATACCTGCAGACTCAATAAAAGTCTTTTGTAAACGTTCAATCCTGTTTATATACGTCGTATGAAAAGGTCGCCAAATAATTGCGGCATATTCTAGACGGGATCTACAAATTTCAGTTTAGTACCTGCAATCGTATAAGATGTGCTTACTGTATTCGAATTTCTAGAATAAACCATATGAGAACATTTTTCAGTATTTAAGAAGAGTTGATCTCTTTCACACCACGAGTTATTTATTTATTTATTTATTCAATCAGTAGTAATCTAGATTAACAAACTTACTTAACGACTACTTAGAAATAGAAGGAGTTATACATTAAAACTCACTGCATTTGACATTGATTTGAAATCAGACTTAGATATAGAAAAATCAATGGCTAGAGAATTTGAGAGAACATTGAACTCAGTCAGAGCTCGAAAATTTTGAGTATTATCTCTATCTAGATCAGATTGAAGAGAATCAGAATCCCCTGGTCGCATTACAACCGAATAAACTTTGAGATCGTCAGCGTATAGAAGAAATTTGGAGAATAAGAAACACGAGCTCATGTCATTGATAAAAATTATAAATAAAAGAGGTGCAAGGATACTACCCTTAGGGACCCCAGAACTTGCGTTACAAGAACGCGATGTTGTGTCTTCGATTTGCACCCTACAGTACATCTCCTATAGATAGGATGTGATCCATTCAAGGAAGACGGAATGAAAACCCGTGTACGCCAATTTACTACTTAGGATTTTATGGAACACCCTATCGAATGCCTTGGCAAAATCAGTATATACTGTATCAATTTGATACC
>NW_023466994.1:0-7010 GCF_013731165.1 Rhagoletis pomonella
AACAGGGACGGTGCAAGAGGGTGGTAAAAGTGGAATTTTCAATATTTTCAAAAGCTTATTTTTCGAAAATTATTGAACCGATTTTCAAAACGTGGATATGGTTGGAAAAGTAATTGAAATACCTTTCATTGAGTAGGTATACCTATATAAATAATATATACATATTTCTAGAAAAACGAGATTATGTATATCCTTTTATAAGTCAAAATGTATCTATGTTTTTCTCAAAAAAAAACGTAATAAATTATAAGATATCAGAACAAAACAATATTAAAAAAATAGTGAAAATTTTGAAAAAATCTATCTTTTAATATGGTTAATTACGTATTTTTTAACCGACTTCCAAAAAAGGAGAAGCTTATCAATTCGTCGGAATATTTTTCTTTTATGTATGTTACCACATAACTTTGGACCACGTTAACCGATTTCGATGATTCTTTTTCTATTAGAAAGTCTGTGTCTCACATGTGGTCCCATACTAGTTTGGTTTAGATCCGATCATTTGATCATGAAAAGACTAACGGTAGTCCTAAATTTTTATATGAGTATTGAAGTCGGTTGTGTTTTTTGCTTAAAAATTACTTGTTTAAGAAAAACATACATTTTTATTAAAAAATTGCTATAAATTCGTTCTTTTAGTTTTCTCGAAATACGTGAACCCTATACAAGTATATACATAGATATAAATATCAAATGAAAGAGGCTGGAAATTTCAAGTGGAATATTAGTTTAGGTACTAAAATTTAGGTCAGCTCGCACACAGCCCTAATACATATTTCGCTTCTATTATTTTAATGTATTAATGTTTGCAGTCATTTACGAACGATACACGATCGATAGATTTGCTTAAAATTCCATTTTTTCCGAGAAGTGGACCAGGGACCGACCTGTTCGAAGAAATCGTATTTATAGTCCGATTTGCTTAAAATTCGGTACGTAGGTAGCTTTTTAGCATATATGATCCATTTTGTTCGAGAAGTGGACCAGGGACCGATCTGTTCGAAGAAATCGTATTTATGGCCCGATTTGCTTAAAATTCGGTACATAGGTAGCTTTTTGCCTGGATAAGCTTATAGATTCCTGTTTTCCAATTTTCATGCAATTTCGAATATAAATAGCTTTAAGTAACGACCATATCAAGGGGCGAATTCGTCACTAGGCAAGATTTTTTTGCAATCCAATCAGAAACAACGGATACTTTCAACATATAATTATAATATATAATATATCTCAACTAATTTATATTTAGAAAGCCGTTTGTTAGTTTTCGCAAGGCTCGAGAGCGGCTGAACCGATTTTTTTGAAACTGCCAGCTGCCGCACGTGTCCCAAGGATGGTTTTAGGCTAAACAAAAATCTATATGTAAAGGGGGCGTGGCACTTCCCATACAAACCGAATTTCTCATGCTACATATCTCTGAAAGTGTGCATGGTAGAGTTCTGGAACTTGGTATGGAGATATACGAAATCAATCGCATACCCTTGGAGAAAAATTTAAGCTATTGTAAAAAGGGGTGTGGCATCTCCCATACAAACCAAATTTTTCACACTGCGTATCTCTGGAAGTGGTCATGGTAGAGTTCTGGAACTTGGTATGGAGATGTACAAAATAAATCGCATACTCTTGGAGAAAAGTTGGAACTATTGGGAAAGGGAGCGTGGCGTCTTCCATACAAACCAAATTTTTCATATTGCATATCTCTGGAAGTGTTCATGGTATAGTTCTGGAACGTGGTACGGAGATATACGCAATCAACTCTTGAGGAAAAAGTGGAACTATTGGAGAAGGGGGCGTGGCATCTTCTATACAAACCGTATTTTTCATACTGCCTATCTTTGGAAGTGTTCATGGTAGAGTTCTGGAACTTGGTATGGAGATATGCGAAATCAATCGCATACTCATGAAGAAAGAGGGCAGCTGTTGGAAAGGGGGGCGTGGCACCTCCTATATAAATCGAATTTTTATACTGCATATCTCTGAAAGTATTCAGATATGTATGGAGTTGAAATCAAGCCCATACTCATGGAGAAAATTTGGGCTATTTGAAAAGGGGGTGTGTCTTTGAATATATTTTTTAATTCTTTTGTAGGTGTGTTGGTGAGTGAAATCCTCCTAAATGGTTGTACGGATTTTAACGAAACTTTTTGTGTGTTTGAGTGGGTCTCTGGATGGTTTAGTTTCACAATTTAATCCGACAGTTGGCGCTGTAGTTGAGTTATTACTAAAAATCTTATTTATGATCCTATTTGGATAATGTTTTAAATATGTATGCAATACTATTGCAAAAACGTGCTGCCAAGTGGTGCTGAAGTCGAGCTATTACTAAAAATAGCCAAGTGAGAAAAGGGGCCGTGAAGGTCAGATTAAATCGACCTGTTGCACCATTGAGTATATCGAACGCTCCTGCGTTGCGATTGGCCCAATGGATTTGATTTTCCAATATTATTATGCGTTCAAACTTTTAAGGTATTTCGTCTGAAATAAGTATATGTATATTGCATTTCTGTAGAACAATGATTCGCACCCATTTTGAAAGTGCAACCAACTATACTGTAAAGCTTCTAGGACTAGAAACGGGTCATTGTTGCCACCAGGGAGTGAAGAGAAAATAATTTATTTCGCTTTGCGAATAACCGTGCTATGAAATGCCGCACAACTGGAGAATTGCAAGAACTTCTTCACGGATATTTATTAGGTTATTTAAAGCGGCAAATGACCACCAAACCATAATCTTAGCAGACGAATGTGCCAATGAAAATCGTAAACGTGAATTGTTGGTGAAAATGATGGACCAGAAAGTTTTAATAAAATATATACAAATTTTGGGCGGGACGAAGTTCGCCGGGTCTGCTAGTATGATTTATAAAAAGAATTAATAGCGAAAATTAAAAAAATTGCAATTTTTGTGAAAGTATTAGCAAATTTCAGTGCATCTAAAGTTTCTGAGGCGTTGTTTACATTTACTTGAGAATTGTCAAAATCGGCAAATCCCAAGTAGCGTTTTCTGTAGCACCCTGAAATTGTGTATATGGAAACTGTGCATACGAAATAATGCATATGAAAAAACCGAAATTATGCATATGCACTCTTTCGTTTGAAAACCGAAATAATGCATATGGAAAAAACCGAAATAATGCATATATGCACAGTTTCGGTTGAAAACCGAAGTAACGCATATGAAAAAACCGAAATAATGCATATATGCACACTTTCGTTTGAAAACCGAAATAACGCATATGACAAAAACGAAGTAATGCATACATGCACAGTTTCGACTCAAAACCGAAATAATGCATATGACAAAAACCGAAATAGTGCATACCTGAAAACGAACTTCTTTCTGCGTAGGCGGCCGCGCTTAGGGATTACAACCCTTACTAAGTAAAACTCTCCTTTCCGTGTTGCCGGAAAAGAAAGGCGGAAGTATTTTTGCGCAGAACTTCTCTCTGCGTAGGCGGCCTTCGGCCGCGCTTAGGGATTAAAACCCTTACTAAGTAGAATTAAATAATATTATTAGAAAAAAAAACCAAATTATCCATATGCACACTTTCGTTAGAAACCCGAAATAATGCATATAACAAAAACCAAAATAATGCATGCATGCACAATTTCTGTTCAAAACCGAAATAATGCATACGTGAAAGACGAAGTAATGCATACATGCACAGTTTCGGATGAAAACCGAAATAATGCATATGTGAAAGACGAAGGTATGCATTCATGCACAGTTTCGGTTGAAAACCGAAATAATGCATATGAAAAACCCGAAGTAATGCATCCATGCACAGTTTCGGTTGAAAACCGAAATAATGCATATGAGAAAATACCGAAATTATGCATAAGCATACACTCGTTTTAAAAGCGAAATAATGCATATGGAAAAAAAAATGAAGTAATGCATACATGCATAGTTTCGGTTGAAAACCAAAAACCAAAATAAAGCATACATGTACAGTTTCGGTTGAAACCAAAATAATGTCTAAATGCTAAGTTTCCATATGCGCAATTTCGGTGCCCCTTTTCTGTAACGTGCGTACATCGTGATGTGATAAAAAGAAACGCTGGCAGCACTCCACAAGGTTGCAAAAAAATGTATGTTCGGAAAATATCTTAATATGGAAGGAACCGCTTTACACTGTCAAGGAAAAAAAATTCCAAAAGTCAACGCAATTTTTAGCAACTTCAATCCTGAAATTTGTTATACTAAAATTAATTTTTTTTAGTCTGATTAAAAAATTTGCACTTTAGGTGAAACCTTACAGAATTTCTTTAATTTTTGTACAAAGTTTGATCCAAAATCTGAGATCTACCACATTTTTTTCCAGATTCTACCACACAGAATATTTTTAAAGTCCGATCTTGCTATTGATCGGTTTTTTACTCTCGCATGCTCCAAGCGGTTTGTGTTTGCCCGCACTCTACAAGAGCATGGAGAGATAAAGAGAGTAAGTAATTTCGCTGCTAACAAATATCTTGTTGGGCGACTCAAATGTATCCGTTCAGTGTTTTATTGTATACGAGTGTATACACAAGAACCAATTCGACCAATTTTTGGGGCACCAATGAGGGTTAAGCAAATTTGACTCAATAAATTTTTCTTGAGCATTTCTTGAGTTTCTTTATATTAGCCCAGTAAAATTAAAAAAAATACAAGTTTCCTGAGATACGGCGTTTACGAACTGGTTGTCACGATAGGTCGATCTTCCACTCAGGTGTCGATATTTAAATCAGTGGGATACATCTTTTGAAGAAATACGAATTTTGGGTTCGACTAAAGCAACCTCCGCTGTGGACCAGGTGGAAGTTTGTGTTTTGTTTATTAAAGACAAAAGAAATATAGAGTTTAACGAAAATGATTTGTTAAAGAATTTGTATGTGTAAAAAAATTACATAACTGTTGAAAAACCCGAGGCTTGACGAAGCCAGAAGCAATTAAATTATCAAAAATGGTTTGACATTTTTGTTCCTTTTTAAAACTATAATTAAGTTATGCGAATACACTAAAAATAGTAGAATTTTCTTTATGTCTTCCTGGTTCGAACTCAAAGCTGAGAGAAATGTGTAATTTTTTAACTAAGAATTTTTTGTATTTTTCTTTATTGAATTTAATAAAAAAGAAAATACATACGAAATTTTGTCCTTTATTTGTACTTCCATGCATAGGCAGATGAAAATATTGTCAAAATAGCAAACGCTAGCTTCTGCAGACAGCTATTATGCCTGGAATTGAATTCAAAGTTTCTAAAATTGTAGTATTAGCATTGTTGGTCAAATTAGCGATGGTTTTTCTAATTCGATTGATTCTCTTTGTTTCGACAAAGTCCATATTGAATTACACTATAACTCAATCAGTTGCATTTCAAAATCTTCGATTTCCAACCAATCAAATTTAGACAAGTTCAGTTTATCAAGTGAATTCACTTCAGGAAGCCTCGTTGAAAATTCTTCAGTGACAGAATTTATTACCAAAGAAAACTCTTCGGTGCCTCTTGCTCCGTCTAGTTTTTCATGTAAGTCGATATCGGATTTAAAATTGTTTACGTATGGGAAACATTGGTAATTTTTGGAAACAATATATTTACCAAAAAATTTCAAAAGCGCAATCTATCATGATTGTAACAGTTTTATTAACGCCTTGAAACTTTATGTTCAAATTTAATAACACTGTGCAACAGCATTTTTGGGGGCGCAATAATTCCAACGCAGGATAAAAGACGTAGACCCATGAGGTAAAACCGCAAAACGTTTTGCATTCTTTGGTCAAATTTCTTTGCTATGGCCATTTTAAATTTGCAATATTTTGCCTAAGTGTCTTTAGAATAAATGAAAAAAAGTAGAAATACGTATCGGACAGACATATGTTGTTTCAAGACATATAGTAAAATTCTACGAGCAATAATTTTGTAGAACATTTTAACCCTTTATCTCCCTCACAAAAGGGTCGCTAGAGGCTTAAAATCTTCTAGAAAATTATTTGCCATAAAATTTCACTAGGGGTCCTCCCGGACAAAATCTTTGTGCAAAGAATCTGTAAGTCCACAGAAAATCAAAAATCATATATCCCCTTAAAATATGCAAGAAAAAAAATTTAATGCTTTCTTTTGTACAGGTCAGAGCTGTAAAATGATTGAATCAATAGGATCTGCATTCACTCGACATTCTTTTCAAAATTTTGATTGTTTGTTTGTATAAAAAAAGCCTCATTCCTGAGTGGCTTAAAATGCTTGAAAACAAATAAACCGTGTTGTGTTTTTGAATGGTAGATTGACATTCAGTATGGAATGTGAATGTAACAGAAGCATTCGCACACACACATGATTGTATATTTAAAATGAATGCACACGTTTTTACCATTCAGTACTTACTTTTTTCCCAGGGTTGATATATTTTATACTTTAAAGTTTAAACATATCTGGAATTGAATGGAATTGTATGTATGTATTTCAACGCGTATGTATAGACGTTTTCTGACATTAACCCATGGCTAATGACTGGTGCGAAATCAGTCCAAACAAACATCGCAACCGTCGAGCACAAAGGTCACATCTTGATACATACATTTACATATATTAGATTCGAAACTAGTGAACTGTATATAGAAATATAAAACAGTGTCAATAGAATTGAGTTTTTAAAACTCTTGCTTGAAAAAACTTAAGAATTTCATTACCGGCATCTGTCCCTTCGTATTATAGACTTTTAGAACGATAAAAGGTATATTCTGCACGTAACCGATGATTTTGTAACCGGAAAATTTTATTACCAAAAAATGTTACCTGTTCATGTCACCGCGATTCTAGGAACGTTGGTAATGCTATATATTCAGCATGAAGAATTGTGGAAATTCTGGCATTGCATATTTCACGGGGCGGGGCAATATTTTGTTACCAGCTTATGAGATGGTAACAAAATTTACCGGTTACAAGAGTACACCAATTGCGAAAAGGGTTTAAATGTTGATTGTACACTCTAAAAATTTTTTGTTTAAATTTACGCATATTAAGATAGGT
>NW_023466995.1:0-504 GCF_013731165.1 Rhagoletis pomonella
GAACGAAAGTTTCGTACATTGTACAAAAACCAACACTACGAAAGATTTTCGTAGAACTTTTACGAAATTTTATTTTCAGTGTGTTATTGTTTAAGCGACTTATGCATTTCCCGCATAAACAAAGAACAGCGAACACACAGGCGCATTTATATTGCATTTTCCGCATAAACTAAGTGCTGCGAACACACACACGCACTTGTGTTTAAAAGTAATTCGCTCGTTCTTAATTGGGTATATATTTTTTATGCAATTCTCAAATATCTCTTCGCTGAACTTAGTGAAGTGATAAGTTGCTGGCATTTTCAGCTATGGTCAACGCTAACCCAGCTTGGCTATCACACGGTGCTTTAAACATCACCCACACTCATTTCCCGGAGTAATTTTTGGCATGGTATTAAGCTACTGATTACAAACCACGCTGGGGCTTAGCACGAATGCATCCCTGGATAAATCCCTGCTCATTGCACAGCAGCCTACGGCAGCTAGAGCATGACTCCTCCAAAG
>NW_023466995.1:514-2071 GCF_013731165.1 Rhagoletis pomonella
TACGCAGCGCCAGTGTGGTCGCCTGGGACTAGTAGGACGCAGTGGACGAAGCTACAGACCGCACAAAACACCGCACTGAGGACAGCGACGGGATGCCTCCTGATGACGCCTGAACACCACCTGCACGGCGAGGCGCAAATGCTCCCGGTGAAGGAGCACAATATAATGCTCTGCAAGCAGTTCCTGATCGGGACCCACAGAAGTGGCCACCCGTGCAGACAGCTGCTTGCAGAGGAGCCCTCGCCTAGGCACGTCAGGAGGCATCTATATGAACTAACGGACGAAGTCCAGAGGTTCATTAAGCAACCTCTGGACCCGACAGCCTACAGACAGGCCTTGAACGGCATTCACAGGGACTCAGTCTCGAGTTATGTAGACTCTAGACCTGTGAATGCCGTTCTAGGCACACCACCCCCGGACATTGACGAGACGGAGCTTCATCTGCCTCGGGAGACGCGCACCACACTTGCACAACTTCGCTCCGGCTACTGCAGCAGGTTAAACTCCTACCTGAGTAGGCTGAATGAGGATGTGCCTAATGAATGTCCGGCATGCGGAGAGACCCCACATGACTCGAAACATCTCTTCGCATGCCCGGCAAACCCGACATCCCTAACGACCTTGTCCTTATGGGCAAACCCCGCAGAAGCTGCACGCTTCCTAGGGTTGCCGTTAGTGGAACTTGACGACAACGACTGAGATACCAACCGATCTGGGCGGGGTTGTTGTAGCCGCTACAACAACAACAACTAAGTCGATAACAAAATCAAGTATTTAATCGATTATTATACCGATAACAATATTCATTATTGTATCGATAACAATATCGATTATTATATCGATAACAATATCGATTATCATATCGATTACAATAGCGGTTATTTATTCAATAACAGTGTCGATAACAATATCGATAAAAATATCGATAACAATATCAGTCTTCATCCTCATCCTTTTCTTCATGTTTATCTTTATTTTTGCATATTCCTCTTCACCTTTACCTTAAAGTGTTTAAATTTACCTTGATCTTCATTTTTGCCTGTACCTCTAGGCATCTTTGTTTTTGTTTTTATTCTCAAACCGCTAAACCGCCCCTGAATTTGACAATTTACTCCCAACCAACCAACTGCCGCTAAAGAAGTTTCACTTTATAAATTCAAGAAATTTTCTTACCCTTTCAGTTACCCTAATTCATATATATTCATTCATATATTCATATATATAATTCATATATGTTCAAGTGAGTGATTAGCGCACGCACACCGCATTAACCATTTGTATTTATTGAATTAGCTAGACTTGAAATATTTCTACGAATTGTAACTTTTGAACTGATAAAAATTAACTCGCACCGTGAAAACCCCTATCAGCCAACCGGGTAGTTGGCAACGCGTGCGCTACTCGCTCACTTGAACGATCACCAGCTGTCAAAACAACATATCTATAGACATACTTCATATCTATCTCGTGGACGGATCAGAGGAGAAATTGTATTGTTAAGAATTTTGTATTTTTTGCCGGTATACTTACCTTCCGCATCTTCGGTCTGCCCGAAAA
>NW_023466995.1:2081-5767 GCF_013731165.1 Rhagoletis pomonella
CGAAGCAAAATTAATGAACGCGAATTGAATACGAACCAAATAAACCTGCGTTGTTCTCAACCTAAATTGAAATCAGTTCGGTGTTTTTATTTCGTTGAGCTTACTCCAACTTAACAAAACGGGCGTTGAAACGGTCGCTCTAGTAATAGTGCCCTATTAGTGCCACCACGTTCCAGCCGCTGTCGTTTGCGTGTCACCGTGCTCCATCCAGAGCGTCCTTAGTGCGAAAACGTCCGGCAGTGCCGTACAGCCGCCAGCTACACGCCGACGTCATTCCGACATTTCCCGACTGCCTTCAGCGCCGCCCAGGAAAATCAACCCATCGCTCCCGGTTGACCACACCACCTGGCCAGCAACCCCCAGGCATTGGCCGCTCCGCCGCCCACAACTAACGCAGGCCCCCAAGCCCTGCGAATATATATGTCATTGTCTCCATTTTCGTCTTTATCTTCACTTTTGCCTTTTTTTTTTACTTTATCATTATCATTTATTTCTTCATCTTCATATTTATCTTTATTTCAAAGCTTAATTTCAAATACGAAGTGAAGCAACATGCGAAACATGTCAAATGGAACATGTTGCAGCAACATATATACAAATACGGAAATGTTTAAACGACGGCTGTGGCCGTAATTTTCAATCAATTTTGAAACCATAAAAACTTTGCTCATCTACAGAAAAATGTCTTTCCAATGGTGTTCTTGGTTTGAAAATCGGTTCGGTAGAATCACCAAACGAACGGAGACAAAATTCATGTTAGCGTATTAATATATAGGGCCAATTTCACAGTGCGTAGTTAACTCAGAATCGACAGTTAACTAGAGATTTTCAGTACAAAATTCTGTAGTTAACTCCCGATTCTGAGTTAACTGCGCATTGTGAAATTGGCCCATAGATAAATAAAAATGCTAAGCCTCCAATATTTTTTAGCCATAATCACAATGGATATTGCTTTATTACTTGCAAACAAATACAAAATTGCTTTAGAATCAATTTATTACAAATGTATATAATCGTATAATCATCAACTTATATAATCGCACATATTTGTTGTGTAAAAGGGTGCTTTCTATATAAAAAATTAGTACCACTCACGATAAAGTTTATATTGTTTTCCTCTTTTTTGTTGGTATCTAGCCACTTAACAGAGTCTATTACAATCTTATGACTTGAGTTATAAATAAAGCGAAAATTGTTTTTATCTTATACAATATTATCAATGATAATTTGTAATTTTTCCTCTCATTTTTTATTAAGGCAAAATGTAAGTCACTTACGTTATTTTATGATTTTTAAATATATTTTTTAAAGCTTTGGTTTTTGGTGTATTTTTTGTAATAGAAAACCAAAATACATAAGCGTAAAAATGTGCACACAATATGCGTTTACAGACCTTTCTGTTGCTTTTTTCTATTAGGAAAGCATAAAGCGAAATTTTTAATTTCTAATATTTCTGAAAAAGAAATTATCATTGAGTGTATATTTAATACTATTTACATTTATGAATGCGGATTCTGGTTTATAAATAGGAAATATTAGAAAGTGGTAAATACTTATAATAATAAACTTTCAATTTAAACTTGATGATAAAGTAGTATGGCAGAGAGATTTTGTTGCATTACATATCATAAAAACGCTTAAATATACAATCTATATCATACATTTAAAAGTAAAATAATTAATGCTGTTTTAGGAATCAGCAAATATGTATGTATTTTAGTGTCACTTTGATGATTGAAAAAATGGCTTAACTCATTTTAACTGAAAAGAAGCGTTAAACTTACACGACATCAAATCTAAAATTTAAAAGCCTGCACTGAAATTAGAAAATTCTTCATTTTCATCTTCATGTACGCGCAACCCTTCTTATTTGGATATTTCGATTGCACATTTTATTTTTACACAAAATCTTAAATAGGGACATTATGCCTTTAATTTAGCTTCGTAAGGTCTCTCTGAGGGTATCAGGAAAATCAAGGACGTGAACCGGTTTTGAACCGGAATACCGCTTTTTTCTATTAATTAACTGAACCATTACCCGAACCTAAAACCTAACCACTTTTCATAAAGGTTTACAGATTTAAAGACATTATGCCTGGAATTATGGCAGAGAGATTTTGATGCATTACATATCATAAAAACGCTTAAATATACAATGTATATCACATATTTAAAAATAAAATAATTAATGCTGTTTTAGGAATCAGCAAATATGTATTTATTTTAGTCTCACTTTGATGATTGAAAAAACGGCTTAACTCATTTTAACTGATAAGAAGCGTTAAACTTACACGACATCAAATCTAAAACTCAAAAGCCTGCACTGAAATTACAAAATTCTCCATTTTCATCTTCATGTACGCGCAACCGTTCTCATTTGGATATTTCGATTGCACATTTTATTTTGACACAAAATCTTAAATAGAGACATTATGCCTTTAATTTTGCTTCCTTAAGTCTCTCTGAGGGTATCAGGAAAACCAGGGACGTGAACCGGTTTTGAACCGGAAAACCGTTTTTTTTTCTATTAATTAACTGAACCATTACCCGAACCGAAAACTCAGCCACTTTTCATAAAGGTTTAATTGTTCGTTTCAGCCAATTTTCAATAGATAAATTTACCCACTTTTTTGTTTTTGTTTAATACATATGGTAATACATACCATGTGGCAATATCAAATGTAAAGGCAACCCATCTCATTTGATAGACACTTAACACTTAACCTTGCGCGTTGTTGCACTTGACACTTGAACTTGCGCGTTATTTTTTAGATTTCCGAACCATTGAACCGAACTGAAATCCCGGTTCAAAGACCAAAAAACCGCTTTGGCGAACCAATCCAGAATGGGAAAAACGGTTCGAACCGCTGAACCGAACCGACCAAATTTTTCATCCGGTTCATGTCCCTGGTACAAAGATTAAAAAAAATGCATAAAATACTATGCCATAAATTAAATTTTTAATTTAAACATGTTGGTCCAACGGTTTCTCTAACAATCCACATTTACGATTTGTACTGGCACATTCATTGGCTAAGACAACCGTTTTGTAGTCGTTTGCCGCCTTTAATAACCGAACTAAAGTGTTATGTCCATGAGAAGTTCCATGGTGGCAACAATGAGCCGGATCTATAGTGAATGTGCCCTAGAAAATGTATCTTATAGTTGGTGGCAATTTCAAAATGAATGCGTATCCCTGTTCAACAGAAATACAATATGCATACATAAACTGAGATGAAATACCTCAAAAGCCAGTTTCGCGAAACCAATTTAAGTGAAACATTATTTTTTTCTGTCAGGTTTTATATTAAACTCAATTAAAAAAATAAATTTCCATTAAATTGCTTTCATGAAACTGGCTTTTAAGGTATTTCGACAGGTGGTGATTTGAGATTTACCACTGCACAACTCAACCCGGGTTTCTTCGAATGAAGCTTTAACGCATAATAATATTGGCAAATCACATCCATTGGGCCAATCGTAACACACGAGAGTTCTTTATACTCAATGGTGCAACAAGTCGATTTAGTCTGACATTTACGGCAACCTTTCTCACTTGCCGATTTTTAGTATTAACTGACCTCAGCATCACCTGGCAGCTCTTTTTTGCAATTGGACTGTCTTTACCGTTTCCAATACATTTATTTATTTATTTATTTATTTATTTATTTATTTATTTATTTATT
>NW_023466995.1:5777-7008 GCF_013731165.1 Rhagoletis pomonella
TTATTTATTTATTTATTTATTTATTTATTTATTTATTTATTTATTTAGTCTACAGAAAAATGTTTTCTTACAGACAGTTGAGATAAAAAGATTTAGAATATTTAAGTATGTGTTATACATTACAGAGTGAAATAATTATAAATATTAACTTGTAAAGATAACAATGATATTCAATAGCAATTTGGGTAGCTGGCGAGGCCTTGTCTCCAGTCTACTTTTGTGTGCAGCGGGCGGAAAGACCTAGTTTCCGCTCCGCCCTGTTTACAGGCCGTTGATCATGGTCGGAAAGGCCGAGCTTCCGATCCATGTTCCCGTAGTCGTTACTTTGTAAGTGAGGCAGGCGGAAAGTCCTAGTTTCCGCTCCACGCTATAGACGAACTGTTGGGCGAGGTCGGAAAGGCCGAGTTTCCGATCCCTGCTCCTATTGTCCTACGCGGTCGCGGAAATATACGAAGCCGTTACAATTGTACTAAGCAGTCATAGATATTGTGTAATTTTTTCGTTCACGGTTGCAGATATTAGTTTATTTAGTTAACTTGTTGAGCAATGTTTTCTTTATTACAAAAAGCGATTCAGATATGTCGATGCAATCATAATGCTTGTTAAAATCTTGGCATAAGCACCGAAAAGCATCATGCATTTCAAAGTTTGATTTACAAATACTCAACACAATAGGTTTAAAATGTCTCGTGGGTCTTGTAGGAATACAAAAATTTATCTCACTCAGTAAAAAGGGACTACTGACCATCCCGTTCATTAATTTAATTAAAAAAAGAACACCAAGCATCTCTCTACGACTCTGAAGCGTCGGCAAATCTATAAGCTTCAGGCGATCCTTGTAGGGTGGGAGATTTTTAGACGAGTCCCAACATAAATTTTTGAGGGCAAATAACAGGAACTGTTTCTGCACTGATTCGAGCCTGTCACTATGAATTTGATAGCTAGGATTCCATACTATAGATGCATACTCCAAAATCGGTCTAACTAGAGAGGTAAAGAGAACTTTAGTGACATAAGGATCGTTGAACTCCTTGGCCCAGCGCTTAAGAAAAGCCAACAATCCTCTAGCCCTAATCACGCAGGAGTTTATGTGAGACTTGAATTCTAGTTTCGGATCCATAGTTACACCTAGGTCAATGAAATTGGTCACTTGCTCAACATTGTGGTCAGATATCATATACGAATTTGGATAGAACGATTTTCTAGAGAAGGTCATGAATTTACACTTTTT
>NW_023466996.1:0-7008 GCF_013731165.1 Rhagoletis pomonella
AACCAATTGGTGATCAAACTCCAACCAATAACTTATTATTTGCTATATGGCGATCCTGCCAGGCTCATAAAATAAATAAAAATTATTGGCTTTAAAAGGCGATACCGCCAGCCGAAAAATAATTAAAAATTTTTATAAAATAATTTATTCGACTCTACAAGGCGATATCGCCAGCCGTAGTTAAATAAAATAATTTATGTGGCTCATAGCGGCACCGCTAGCCGAAAAAAAAAAAAAAATAATAAAATCCAAATTTATGAGGATTGAAACCCAAAAATAGAAGACATCGACGACGCGCGACGACGAAGTGGAATATGGAAACACACTAAGGATATCAACCCAAGGATTGAACCCCAAAAATAGAAGACATCGACGACGCGCGACGACGAATATTGGTAATATGACTGGCAGCAAATATTAGTAATTTGGTAATATGACTGGCAGCAAATATTGATAATTTCGTGATATGACTGGCGGCAAATATTGGAAATTTGGAGACAAAACGGCAGCGTAAGGTAGAAAAAAAAAAAATTTTTTTGAAATGATTAATAAATAAAAAGAATATAAACCTCTTAGAAAACTCTGGCACGCCTTATGGCCGCCATCTAAATAGCAGTAATTTGCTTAGGGGTAAAGGTTAAAAATTAATTATTGAAATTTTTTTTTTCTCTCTTCTCTCTCTGTACAATAAAAATAATGCAAAGGATTTCGACCGAAGAGGAGTCTGATAAAAAATATCATAAAGAAATCAATAGACTTTTTCAAAAGTGTGTAGACACACTTATTGAAGGTACAAAACAGATCCTCGAGAGTCGCAAATCCGAAAAAATCGGACCTAAACCGATTAATATTGAAGAGTATAGGAAAAGAAACAAACTAAATAAAACAGAAGATATCCCAGAAATTCCTGCCCCACAAATTGTACATAGAAGAAAAAGGGCAGGAAGAAAAGTAAAAAGCCGAGTAGAATTAGCAAAGTTATATCAACAACTTAACTTTGCTAATAGCTCAGATATAAGATTAAAATTACAAGAGGAAATTAAAAATGTTAAAACACAAATAAAGAATAAAAATTTTTTAAACAATAAATTTTTAAAGTAAATTTGAACGCTTATGTTAAAATTCATATACTTTTAATAACCTTTTTCTCATGGATAGTGCATTGCCCGATGATCTTGACTACGAGGCAATAAACAAAATTGTAGATGATCTAGAGTGTGAAAACTCAGAAACTCGTAGATCAAGATCACGAATTAGGGGAAGTAATAGATCCCATTTAAATCACTTAAAACAATTTTGGTTACGTATAGGTATGGGTAGGGAACCCACTATGGAAGACTTAGTATATCCTTCCACATTGGCAGAAGAAGTAAATAGATTAATAAGGAAAACATTCCCTGAAGAATATTAAAATTTGTACATTAAATGACGAGTTTATGAATAAATAAAAATAAAATATTAAAATCGAAATTTTATTTTCTTTCAAACATGACTTGGTGGAAAATTGCACTAAACGGAATATTAATAGGAATAACAGGTTATGAGGTAGGAAAAGTAACCTCAGGTGAAAAAACCTATGAAACTAAAGTAGTCAAATATGAACCACATTCTATTGTAGAAAACGCGGAAGAAGTTTCCGATAAGTGGTTGACTGCTTTTGCATGTGTAGCTACATGTTTAATTGTTGCAATTGCAATTTTGATAAAAAATTATATTAAAAATAAATTGAGACAATTAAACAATGTGCAACAACGCGTGTAACTTTCCCAATAGAAATGAATCAGTGGAAAGACATCCATGACACATTATTGGAAGAAAAAATTAAAGCTAATAAATCGTATAAGTGCATAAACAAAAGTGCTCCAATATCACCAGAAACCATAACAAAGCATCTGAATATAATTTTAGAAGCTCTAAATGGCATAAGGCAGGTGATCGAATCCGTAAATAACATACTCACCGAAGAACATCAAAGAGAAGCTTACCAATTTTTCTCCGCCGTACGAGATAAACTTGTATCTTCTCTAGCTAGACACAATCTAGAATTTGATGTACCAAATACAACAAAAGAAGAAATTCAAATAGATTTTGTACTACTTCTGTCTGAACGTGTTCCTAGCCGAACCAACTCACCTTCATTAACTCAAGCCACACCGGTGGAAGAACTTAAAATAGAAATACCGATAATACACGTCACAATGCCACAAACCGTAGTAGAATTTATCAAAACTGCTTCGTCAGTACTACCAGAGTTTGATGGTAAACCAGAAAATCTGCATAGCTTCCTAGATGCACTTGATATACTCGAGCAAATCAAGGATACACACGAGGCATTGGCCATTACCATGATAAAAACAAAGCTGAAAGGTACAGCAAGAAATTTTATCAGTAATGAGACCACAATCGCCCAAATAAGAACCAAATTACATACCGCAATAAAGGGAGAATCAGTGGAGGTTTTGACCGCTAAACTACTGAACATCCAACAGCGTAGCAAAACGGCTAACCAATACACAGCAGAGATTGAAAAAATCACAAGGTCGTTAGAAGGAGCATATATCTCTGATGGATTAAACCCAGACTTGGCCACAAGATATTCAACACAGGCAGCAGTTAAGGCCATGTGTAAAAACTGCTCTAATGACAAGGTTAAAATGATTATGCAAGCAGGTACGTTCACAACGATGAACGACGCAATATCGAAATTCACTAATAGTTGTACCGAAATCACTGGCAGCTCAAATACGATCTTAAATGTACGACAGCAAGGTCAGTACAGGAGTAATTTCCGTGGAGGTTACCGTAGTAACAACTATGGAAATTACCAAAATCGGAGATTCAGACCACAACCGAGATATAACAATAACTCGCGGTCGTACAACAACAATAATAACCGGAGAGGATCACAAGCCCAAAACGGCAATAGATCCTACAACCAGAACCGTAATGTGCGCGCCATAACCGCAACGGAAAACCAGGAAACTCCACTTCAAAATCAACAAAAAGAAAAATATGCGTACTTAATCTAAATTTAAACAGCTATATATCTACAAGAACATCATTAAACAATTCATACTCAAATTTTTTAATTGATACTGGAGCCGATATCTCCATAATTAAAAAACAGCAAATAAATAATAAAGAAAAAATAAATACTGAACAAATCACAGATTTGAAAGGCATTGGTCAGGGAATAACTAGCACTTTAGGCACAATCAAAGCAGATCTAAAAGGCGATGACCTTCTAATTTATCATAAATTTCATGTTGTAGAAGACAACTTTCCTATTCCATGTGATGGAATAATAGGCCTAGATTTCATAAAGAAATACAATTGTATTCTAGATTATGGAAAAACAGAGGATAAACTAATCCTTAGACCATATGATTTCCCTCAAACAATAACAATGAATCTAACAAACTGTCTGTCCGTCAACACAATCACAATTCCAGCTAGATCGGAAGTTATTAGACAAATTAAAATAAATACAAACAACAAAAACATTTTCATACCACACCAACAACTATCCGATGGCATTTATATCGCAAATACCATTACAAATAACGAGCAATCTTTCGTTAGAATTATTAACACAACACATAACAACACAACTATTCAAAATTATAAAATTAATACTGAAAATTTAGATGATTATACACTAATTAAATCAACCACACACAGTAAAAGTTGCACAGATACAGAAAAATTAAAAAGATTAACCAAAAATTTTCCGAATTTTGTTAAAGCTCAATTAACACCACTTTGCACAGAATTCATAGATATATTTGCACTAGAAACAGAACCAATCACTTCTAATAATTTGTATAAACAAAAATTATATATGAAGGATGACACCCCCGTTTACATTAAAAATTATAGATTACCCCAAACACAAAAAGGAGAAATAACTAAACAAATAAATAAGCTAATCAAAGATTATATCATAGAACCTTCAATTTCGGAATATAATAGTCCAGTCTTATTAGTTCCTAAAAAATCACTTCCGGGAAACACAGAAAAAAGATGGAGATTGGTTGTTGACTACAGACAAGTAAATAAAAAATTAGCAGCAGATAAATTTCCCCTTCCAAGAATTGATGACATTCTAGATCAACTTGGAAGAGCAAAATATTTTTCATGCCTAGACCTTATGTCAGGTTTTCATCAAATAGAATTACACCCAGACTCTAGGGACATTACTTCATTCACTGCTGAAAATGGCACATATAGATTCAAAAGATTACCATATGGATTGAAAGTAGCCCCAAATTCATTCCAACGAATGATGACATTAGCATTCGCTGGCCTTAAACCATCCCAAGCATTTCTCTACATGGATGATTTAGTTGTATTAGGTTGTTCAGAAAACCACATGCTAAAAAATTTAAGAGACGTGTTCTCTACTTGCAGAAAATACAACTTAAAATTACATCCAGATAAATGTTTATTTTTCAGCCAAGAGGTAACATATTTAGGACATAAATGCACAAACAAGGGAATATTACCCGACCCAAGCAAATTTGAAACAGTTCAAAATTACCCAACACCAAAAACAGCTGACGAAGTTAAAAGATTTGTAGCCTTCTGTAATTATTACAGAAGATTTGTACCAAATTTTGCAGAACATTCAAGAAAGTTAACTAGGCTTTGCAGAAAGAATGTTACTTTTGAATGGACAGAAGAATGCCAAAAAGCCTTTGTCTATTTAAAAGAAGCATTAATTAGTCCAACACTTTTGCAATACCCAGACTTCGGTAAAAAATTTTGCATAACGACAGATGCTAGTGGGTATGCTTGTGGAGCAGTCCTTAGCCAAGAACATGATGGCAAACAGTTACCAATTGCCTACGCATCCAGGTCATTCACAAAAGGTGAAATAAATAAAGCAACAATAGAAAAAGAATTGGCAGCAATCCATTGGGCCATAACCTTCTTCAGACCATACGTCTATGGTAGAAAATTCTTAGTAAAAACCGACCATCGCCCATTAACATACCTATTTTCAATGAAAAGTCCTTCATCTAAGCTGACACGAGTAAGATTGGATTTAGAAGAGTACGATTTTGAGGTGGAGTATATAGCTGGTAAAGAAAATCATATCGCGGATGCATTATCCCGCATAACCATTACAAATTTAAAAGATATGTCAGTGGAAGCAAACAAAATATTTAAAATAACAACAAGATCAGCAGCTAAAAAGACCAATAATAAAACTGAAGTCAAAGAAAGTCACAAAGAGAACCCCAAAATTTACGAAGCGCTAAATAAATTTGAAGTAAAAAGACATGTCGAGCTCGTTTTCAATCCTCCGAAATTATATTTCAAAAAAGGAAAGAAAATTTGTAGCAATTTTGATACAAGCAACCTAATTGTTGAGGATAAGATTGACTTAGGACAATTCTTTACCAGGCTCGAAAGAGAAGCCGGCAATTTAGGACTTGTACAAGTACAGTTGTCCTTAGGGGACAAATTGTTTAAAAAGAATTATACTGCAGTAGGCAAATTTATGGAAATGGGAAATAAAGTTCTCAAAAAGTTAACAATCGCTCTAACCCCAGAGGTTATATGTGTGACAAATCCCGGGAAAATTAAAGAAATTCTGCACAAATATCATGACGATCCTATTAGTGGTGGCCACCCAGGAATAAATCGCATGACAGATAAAATCAAGCAGAAATATAGCTGGCTGAATATGAAAAATGACATACGAAAATATGTAAAGAACTGCATCCACTGCAAGAAAAATAAAATTAATAAACATATCAAAGAACCAATGACAATAACAGAAACACCTCCGAAGGCTTTTGATATTGTACAAATCGACACAGTCGGCCCATTGCCAAAGTCGATAAATGGAAACGAATATGCAGTTACCATTATATGCGATCTAACCAAATATTTGGTAGCGATTCCAGTTCCAAGCAAACATGCAACAACTGTCGCTAAAGCCATATTCGAGCATTTCATCCTGATTTATGGCCAAATGAAAACAATTTTAACAGACATGGGCACAGAATACAAAAATAGCCTGTTCAAAGAACTGTGTAAATTGTTAAAAATTGAGCATAAAACTTCTACACCGTACCATCACCAGACTTTGGGTACTGTAGAACGCAGTCACCGGACATTCAACGAATATATGCGTGCATACATATCCAGTGACAAAGACGATTGGGATGAATACCTCAGGTATTTCGCTTATTGTTACAATACAACGCCATCAACAACACATAATTATTGTCCTTTCGAACTAATATTCGCAAAACAACCACCAAATTATGAATTTTTGGAAGAAAATAAAATTAGCCCGGTATACAACCATGAGGCGTATGACAAAGAAGTAAAATACAAACTTCAAATAGCACAGCAAAGAGCAAGCAAATTAATTCAAGAAGCTAAAGAAAAGCAAAAATCCAATTATGACAAAAATAGCTATAGTAAGGAAATTAAAATAGGAGATTTAGTATTAGTTAGAGAAGAGGCCTCCCATAAGTTAGAGAATAGATATACAGGACACTATAAAGTTAAAACCATTGATAAAAATAACAACTATACTTTAATTCCACATAGCATAGGAGATAGCAATAAAAACAAAAAGGAAATCGTAATTCATAAAAATAGGCTTAAACCAATTTAAAACCTTTAAAAATAAGCATGCCACTTTATCCATAATAATAATTTAGAAAAAAAAAAAAAATAATAATACACATAAGCATTCCAATTTACTCAACCTTATATACGGCACAAGCCAAAAGAAAACAAAATCAAATATCACATAAAATATACAAACAAACAAAAAAAAACAAAAGGAAAACACGTAACAAAACAATGGTAACAAGATCCTAAAACGATTAAAATTTTGTCAACCCAAACAAACATCAAAAGGTTCACTGAATCAGTAAAATAGATATATATAGTTGACTACAAATATATATATCTATTTTTTTTTTAAGAGGGAAGGTGTAGCATAAGCACATCGCCCTTTTTACTTTAATTGTCATGTGCACA
>NW_023466997.1:0-7007 GCF_013731165.1 Rhagoletis pomonella
GAACACATGGAAATACATATCGTGTAATTTTAAATTAATTAATTTAATAATTACATACTGCATATTTCTGGAAGCGTTCGATGGTAAAATTTTTGAACTTGGTACGAAAATATATGATAGCAATCACATACTCATGGAGAAAAATTTGAGTTATTGGAAAGCGGGCGTGGCACCTCATATACAACCGAATTTTTCATACTGTATACCTCTGGAAATGTTCACGGTAGAATACTGGAACTTGGTATGGAGATATATGAAATCAATCGCAAACTCATGAATAAAAATTCGGAATATTTAAAAACCATATAAACCGAATTTTTCATAATAAGTATCTCTGGAAGTGTTTATGGTAGAGTACTGGACCTTTACACCGGCGTGGCACCTCCCATACAAGTCGAATTTTTCTTGTTGCATATCTCTAGAATTGTTCTTGGTAGAGTACTGGATCTTGCTGTGGAGATATATGAAATTAATCGCATAGTCATGGAGAAAATATAGAGCTATTGGAAAAGAGGGCGTGGCACCTACCATACAAGCCGGATTTCATTCTGCATATCTCTGGAAGTGTTCACGGTACAGTACTGGAACTTCGTATGGAGATATATGAAATCAATCCTTGCTCCTGGGGAAAAATGGACTCTTTGAAAAGAGTGCATGGCAAAGTACAAACGTCATGACTTTCCTTTTCTTTGAATGTGTATATAATTCTTCTGTAGGTATGGTTGTGAATGAAATTCTAAATGGCTGGAGGGATTTCAATAAAGTTTTGTGTGTGTGTGTTTGAGTGGGTCTTTGGATAGTTTAGTTTCACAATTTAACGCGCCAGTTGGCGCTGGAGTTGAGTTATTACTAAAGATCTTTTTTTATGATCCGATTTGGCGGATATTCAAAACATGTATTGGAAACGGTAAAGGCAGTCCAATTGCAAAAAAGAGCTGTAAGGTGATGCTGGGGTCAAGTTATTACTAAAAATCGACAAGTGAGAAATGGTGCCGTGAATGTCAAACTAAATCGACCTGTTGCACCATTGAGTATATCGTACTCTCGTGGGTTACGATTGGTCCAATGGATGTGATTTGCCAATATTATTATGCGTTAAAGCTTTATTCGGACACACCAAGGCTGAGTTGTGCAGTGGTAAATCTAAAATCACCACCTGTCGAAATACCTTAAAAGCCAGTTTGTTGAAAGCAATTTAATGAAAATTTATTTCTTTAATTGAATTTTATATAGTAGAACCTGACAGAAAAAAAAATAATTTTTCACTAAAATTGCTTTCGTAAAACTGGCTTTTAAGGTATTTCATCTCAGTCTATGTATGTATGTTGTATTTCTGTTGAACAAGGATACGCAGCAATTTTGAAATTGCCACCACCTATAAGATAAAGTTTCTAGGGCAGATTCACTATAGATCGGGATCATTGTTGCCGCCAGGGAACTTCTTCATGGACATAACACTTTCGTTATTTTATTTAAAGCAGCAGACAACTGCCAAACCATAATCTTAGCCGATGAATGTGCCAATAGAAATCGTAAACGTAGACGGTTGGAGAAAATGTTGGACCAAAATGATTAAATTAAAAATCTAATTTTGGGCGGGACGAAGTTCGCCGGGTCTGCTAGTATTTTATAAAAACGAAATAATTATTATAATTTTTTTTAGCTCCCTACAGTTTAATACTTCTACAGTCGTAAAATTATTGCTACTACTTTTAGATACGAATATATATTATAATATTTGCCCATATGGTATTGAAGATTCTTATAGATGAATGAATTATTGAAGTATAGGTATAAATTCACAAGGGTTAAAAATGTTTTTTCTGAACTTTATTTAAGAGGGTCGCCATATATTTTAGAAATTAAATTCAACTTGAATTAAGGGAATTAAATACACAATTTAAATACATATGTATGGCAATATGTGTGCCAGTCGAAAAAGGTTTAACAAGGTTTTGGTTTTAAAATATTTTGAATAGGGTTGCCACCTGTTTCAAAATTAGAATTTAATTTATGTATAAGTTAATTGAAATATTAAAATATGACGTTAAAAAAGGGTGGTAAGATATCCTTAGATATTAATAGAATAGTTAAAATATTAAAGAGGGTTGTTCAACTTAATAAGTTAAAGCAATTAATTAAAATATGGATATGGGTATTAATGAAATGGGTTTAAAAAGGCTTTATTTCTGAACTGTATTTATTGTCACGTATTTAAAAAATCAACTTTAATTCATCAGGCACAAGAAATATGTAGATATCGCAATATCAGATGGAAGAGATTTGTTTATTTCTTAACTATATTTAGGAGGGTTGCTAGCTGTTTCATAAGTCTTAGCTTACTTATACACAAATCCAAAGACGAAGAAGAATACTAATACGGGCACCTAGGATAATATAAAAAGTAATACAAATTTCTTCAGTATGAAAAGAATTAAAAAATGAATTGAAGTAGTGATACACATCATAAGCTGATGGTACATACATATGATTGAAGTTAATGTGTATCTGCTTTTCTATTGCTAATTATTAATATTTTGCAATTCATAGTAATTTATTAAATTAAATTCAATACAATCAAAACGAATATTTCATGTACTGTTTTTAACTTGAATGTAATCTTAATAATATGACGTATTCTACGTATAAGTTTAGTAGCAGTGGCTCCGACACAGCCTGCAGATAAATACGAAGGCGCTGGACTGATCCTTTTTTTGTCTAATGAATTATTAATAATGCTTCTATTTTATTTTGCATGAATGTACATACGTATTTTTTATTAACTGCAGTATTAGTTTTCTGTTTATCTGATACTTGCCAATTCCAAAAATTTCACAAAATAAAAATATTGAATAACATAAAAATAAGAATTTTTATTAATTTCTACATAGGGCATTACGAGTTCCCATTTCATTTTATTATCTTGCATTGTATTTCAAATATTATCTTCCTCTTTTGCTGTACCCCAAAATTCTCCAGCGCCTTTTTAAAATACCTATAGTTCTTTTGATTATACTCCTTATCTATTTTCGCAAGCTTCGTTTTTTCAGGTATGCGTGTAACGTACAATACAAGTTTGAGCGTCTGCCGGCGCACCCCCACGATAGGTGCTTACAGGGGGGTTACAATTATAGCAAAACATAAACAAAAAAATTTTGCCACATACGCGAAACTTTTTGTACGTTTCATCTGACATATAGGAAACTTAAAAACTATCGTCTGTCATCTAAATTCCAAAACAAAAGTCGTCTGCAAGCCACATAAATATCACAAAAAATTAAAAAAAAAAACAAGTAAGAGCAGCGCTGTCTTCGGCTATGCCGCAGGCTTCATACCTTTCATGAGCATCTTTAACAGATTACTGCATTTGAAAAAATTTATATATTCACAGCAGGCATATATAGAGGAGATACTTATATAAAAAATCATATCTTAACAATCAGAGGTATGGAAAATATACCTTATATAGCACCAATCTAAGTGATTTTCACTGCTGTGTGATCGGTACGTAAACTGGTAACACAATTTATTGGGTTTAGCTTCCTACATAAAGATATATCGCAATGACTGGTATCTGAACAATCAGTGGTATAAGAGATAAAGCTCATACAGCATAAATTTTTACGATTTTCTCGGTAGACTTTGTATTATTATTTAAAAAATAGCTTACGAAATTTATCGTTTTTAGCTGTCCAAATAAAGGAGTTTTACAGTAAAACCCCATAAACAGGTTATAGTGACCCGATATTTGTTAATTTTACTGTAAACTTTCTGTTGATAATGAGTGAAAATAGTGCGAAATTTCATGTTTCTAGCTGCATAGATGGATTAGTTATAACAAAAAATCGCATATCTTAACAATCAGTTGTATGGGAGCTATATGTAAAAGTGACTCGATCTTTGTTATTTTCACTGTATATTCTGTTGTTAAAGGGTGGAAGTACTGCGAAATTTCATGATCCTAGCTGCTTAAATGGAGGAGTTATAACGAAAATTCTCATAACTGAACAATCAGTTGTATGGGAGATATATGTTATAGTGACCCTATCTTTGTTATTTTCACTGTACGTATTCTGTTAATAATGAGTGAAAACGGTGCGAATTTGATGTTCCTAGCTGCATAAATGAAGAAGTTATGGCAAAAAATCTCATATCTGAACAATCAGTTGTATCGTGGATATAGGTTATAGCGACCCGATTTTCGCCATTTTCACTGAAAGTATTATTTTGATAATGACAATAGTGCAAAATTTCATGTTCCTAGCTGCTTAAATGGAGGAGTTATATCGAAAAATCTTATATCTGAACAACCAGTTGTATGAGAGCTATAGGTTATAGTGATACGATCTTTGTAACTTTCACTCTAAGTTTTCTGTTGATAATGGGTGGAAGTATTACGATATTTCAATTTCATAGCTGCAAAAATGGAGAAGTTATAATGAAAAATCTCATATCTGAACAATCAGTTGTATGGGAGCTATATGTTATAGTGGTCCGATTCTTCCGGTTGCAACAAATGATAAATACCAGGGACGTGAACCGGTTTTGAACCGAACCGGTTTTGAACCGGAAAACCGATTTTTTCTATTAATTAACTGAACCATTAACCGAACCGAAATTTTCCACAAATGTTTGATCTGAACCGAAAACCGAACCAGTTTCCATAAAGGTTTAAAGGTTCGTTTCAACCAATTTTCAATAGATAAATGTACCAACTTTTTTTGTAAAGGCAACTCATCTCATTTGACAGACACTCGACCCTTAACCTTGCGCCATGTTGCACTTGACACTTGACACTTAAACTTCCGCGTTATTGTGTTGTTTTTCGAACCGTTGTACCGAACCGAAACCCCGGTTCAAAGACCAAAAAGAACGCTTTGGCGAACCAATCCAAAAGTTCAAAAACGGTTCGAACCGCTGTAGCGAACCGACCAAATTTTTCATCCGGTTCACGTCCCTGATTAATACATTATAAAAATACACCCACCTACCAAATTCGATCCGGATATCTCGAAAACTGAGAGGCTAGATTGCATACCAACAGACGGACATACAGACGGACATTCCTAAATCGACTCAGCTCGCCGTTCTGATCATTTAAGTAAACATTTTAATGGGTCTATCTCTTCTTATTCAGATACTTACAAACATCGGACCAAAGTTATAATACCATTACATGCTCATGAAAGGTATAAAAATGGAAAAATTAACACTTCTGAGAAAAAAGTTTGAAATTTGGATGAAAACTTATTGAATTTTATTTTTTTTTTCTACAAAGTTTAAACTTCGGTTTATGTGGGTTTTGTTAGGGAATTGACTGAATTTTAATTGAATATTCCGAAAAATAAATAAATAAACATAAATGAGACACAATATCATTATGATTTTGGTTGGCTTAACAAACATTGTATATAATAATTTATGTGTTTTTTTTATAAAACCTAGATCTTCTTGTAAACTGATTGCTTTATCATCGATGGATTTCGGCAATTGATCTTCTTCGAACCATTGGAAAACCAGTTTATCGTCCGATTCCTCCCAACCATACTCAGTGGGAGGAAATTCCGTCGGTTCTGAAAGATAAGCATTCCTCTAAAGATGTTCAACATATGCGGTTCGTTGTAATTACTTTAGCAGCTATGCCAAAAATGAGATTTGCTCACCGGAAGCTCTTGACATCAATTCTTATCTGTTTATACATAAATATCGATATTTAGATGTAAAAGGTTGAAAGAATAAGTGATAAAAGAGATAGCCGTGTTGAAATAGACAGGCTTCTATCTCTCATATACAATTTTGGCAACCTCACGGAAAACTTTGAGCAATTTGAGCGACCTCTAAATATTTTTTGAATTCAAAATAAAAAATAGAAGTATATTTTTTCGGTATAGAACAATCCTAGGGGGTGAGACCAAAAAAATTCCGACTTTACTTTTTCACATGCATTTTTGGACCACCCTAGTGTACATATGTACATAGAAATACGACATTTTTACCAGACAGTTTTTTCGTTCGTTTTTTTTTTGTTTAAGGTTATTAATTTTTTATAAATGTATATCGTTATACAACAATGAAAGAGGGCTGCATGAATTCATTCAAAACGGTATATAATACAAAAAAGAAGGTAGTTCCATGGTCACTTTTTCGTCGCCATATTAACAACCTGAAAATTAAGTAGATTGTGACATTTCGTGCTACCATACCCAATATCTAAAATCCTGCAAATTTTGTTATTAATTTTTTGTTTATTTAAAAACATTTTGTTCTTAGAATCGAAATTAGAACAAGCAAAGGGTATTTTGTTGGGTACGGTTCGGTTATTTGTACAATAATGTTGGATTATTGTGTAGAAACACTTAATCCAAAGCAAAAAATTTTAACACGCACGTGTGGTCAAACAATTAAACGTTAGTTTAAAATAGGGACTTCACATACAAATTTATGAATAAATTCGGTTTGAAATATGGATCGTTTTGTAAAAAAAACTGTGCTCAGCGTAGCCCGAGTTGGACTGATAAGGATTATTTTTTCTAAGCACTATATTATACTATATTATATATTTTGCGCAAAAGTCCTGTGGTTAGCGTAACCCGAGTTTAAATTTTTTTAATTTTAAAATACATATGTTCAATAAAATTTTATCATTTTAAAAATAAATATTTTTGAGCGATCTCGTCGCAGGATTAATATCGTCACTACACACGGATAAAGGCGCGCTAGTGTTTTGGCGGCGAAAAAAGGCACATAAAAAAAAATTTCTCTTACATATATTTAATTAGCAAAATTGTACACAATTCCACATAACTTACTATAACTAAGCTAATTATGTTTCCAACAGACTGCTGAATCAGGTCAACAACTTTTTCATAAATTTATAATTTTTATATAAAAAATATGTTTTAGTTTTTTATAAAAACGTTTGTTTATCTGATTTTTGACCTGATTCAAGAGCCCGTTAGTAACATAATTAGCTCAGCTATAACTGAAAATTTGTACAATTTTGCTAA
>NW_023466998.1:0-7007 GCF_013731165.1 Rhagoletis pomonella
TAAGGGCGCCGCCACCGCGAGGTGAGGAGTTACAAGTCAGCAAGCTACAAGTAAAGTGAGCGGAGAATTGAGTTGCGAATAAGCAAGATATAAGATTAATTGTGTTACCAAGCTTAGTTAAGCGCTGTTATTGCTTTAACAAGTATTGTAAAGTGTTTTTACTGTATTAGCGAGTATTGTAAATTGTTTGTTGCAAAATGAAGTTAATTGTACTACAATTTGGTCATCGATTGCATTTATTTAACAATCCAGCGATACGAACCGAGGAATTTGGGAAATCCGGACGAGGTTTCAAGGATAATCGTAACAATTGGTGTCAGAAGTGGGATTGTTAAATAAATCCCGAAGGAGAAACTACTAAAAATGGCGAAAATTCAGGACTTAAAAATTGAGGAGCTGAAACGGGAGTTGGAAACGCGTAATTTGGCCACCTCCGGAAGAAAGGTGGAATTGTTATCCCGGTTGCGAGAGGCTATGGAAGCTGAAGGCATCGACGTGGACAAATACGACTTCCAGGGTAAACCCGACGATGCATCCGCAAAGGACAAACGGAAGGATGAAGCAGCTTGTTCGGCGAAGGATGTGCAGCAGACATCCGGGAAGGTTGAAGAACAGCAAAAGGGTCTTAGTTCATCAACAGCTATAGACATGAAAACGTTATTGGCTGCCATGTCACAGATGTCATCACAGCTGTCATCCCAGATGCAAACGCTGGAGACACGTATATCTTCAGAGGTATCAGCGCAGGTGTCATCCCGGCTTGAAACTCAGCTACTGGCACAAGAGACACGGATATCATCTCAGCTGGAAGCACAGGATGCAAAAATTACACAAATACAGGAAAAAATCGAAGAGAGACAGGAGAAAGTCGAGACAAAGGTAGAGGAGTTGGAAGGTCGTCTTCGTGATTTACAGTTGAATCGTCCAGCTAATCCGACGAACGCTCCCAAGGTAAAGACTCCATCCTTTGATGGCACTATTCCTTTCCAGGTCTTTAAGCTCCAGTTTGAGAAGACAGCTACCGCAAATCACTGGAGCATGGAGGATAAATCCGCTGCACTGTTCGTTGCATTAAAAGGACCTGCAGCGGAAATCTTGCAGACTATTCCCGACTGTGAAAGGAACAGTTACGATGCGTTAATGGGTGCAGTGGAAAGACGTTATGGTAGCGAGCACCGGAGACAAATTTACCAGATGGAACTGGAGAATCGCTGCCAGAAATCCAACGAGACTTTACAGGAATTCGCCTCTGAGGTTGAAAGGTTGGCTCATTTGGCAATTGGAGATGCATCTGGTGAGCACCTCGAAAGAGTAAAAATCCAGAGGTTCATCAACGGAATGCGGGACGTGTATACCAAGCGAGAGACGTACGCGAATCCCAAGCCAACATTTGCTGAAACTGTCTCGTATGCTCAGACGCGTGAAACGGCGGCGCTCCTAAGTAGACCAGCCTACAAAGCACATCGCGTGGAAGTGGAGATACCGGACGAGACAAAGGAAATGCTGAAGAAGCTAATCCAACTGCTGGGTGAGAAAAAACATGGCTCTGGCAAATGTTTTAAATGTGGAAAGCCAGGCCACTTCGCCCGCGATTGCAGCGCAAGCTCCAGTGCGCTCAACAATTCAGCAGGACGCAAACGCAGGACTGAAGGAGACGAATCCAACTCCAATCAGTCGTTAAACTAAAACGAGCCAGCAGCAAGGGGCGCGCGCTGGCTCCCGCAATTGAATGCCCCATAATCTCCGTCTCGCGAATTGGCAGAAAGGCGAGCAACGTTACTGTTGGTGGATATGTGGACGGACATGAGCGAGTACTAACTGTGGATACGGGCGCATCACATTCCATCATTCGATCTGATTTGGTCACTAAAGAGGTAAGGCCATTACCTGGAGCAAGGTTGAGGACAGCAACTGGTGAGGACACCCAAGTTGTAGGAGAGGTAACATGCAAAGTCGCAATAGGTAATGTGACGGTGTTACACAAGTTCATAGTCGCGGCGATTATGGATGAAGTCATCATTGGATTAGACTTCTTGCTTGATCAAGGTATGCAGATCAACATGAAGAACAGGACTATGACGTATAACTACATGGAAGTGCCCCTTCGGTTTGGGTATGATGGTCCATACAGCAGCAAGCGAGTGATCCTAGAGAGAGCAGATTCCACCGAAGTCAGAAGCAGTTGTGTGGGCAAAGATTGATGGAGATTGTGGGACAAACAAATTGTGGGTTGTTGAAGCAACACAAAATTCTACACCGGACGTACTTATTGGTAAAACCTTGGCTAAGACGCAAAAGTATGGACGCATCCCAGTTCGAGTGCTCAATGAGTTCAAATTACCAGTCAAACTCCGAAGAGGAACTGTACTGGAGCAATGTTGAGAGGTAGAGGCAATCTTCAACTGCGAAAAGTTACCTGAAAGCGATTCCATTGGCGAGAATGACATTGCGGAAGACATTAATGCATGGACGGAAGGGTTGGAAGAAAAATACCAGAACAAGGCTAAGGAACTTCTCCGAAGATACTGCAACATATTCGACAAGGATGGCGACAAACCAGGCAGGACTAACGTTGTGAAACATCGCATTGATACTGGCGATGTAAGGCCAATCTGTCAAGCTCCTCGGAGTGTTCCACTTGCCAAACTTGAAACTGTTAGCCAAATAATAAACGAAATGAGCGAGAGTGGTATGATTGAACCATCAGCGAGTCCATGGAGTTCGCCGGTAGTACTTGTGAAGAAGAAGGATGGTCAAATGCGGTTCTGCGTAGACTACCGGAAACTAAACGATGTGACGAAAAAGGACAGCTATCCTCTTCCCAGGATCGATGACACTCTGGACTCGTTGACTGGAACAAAGTGGTTCTCAACACTCGATCTTAAGAGCGGTTATTGGCAAGTGGAGGTAAGTGACGAGGATAAGGAGAAGACAGCTTTCAGCGTTGGAGACGGTCTGTGGCAATTCACGGTGATGCCCTTTGGATTATGTAACGCTCCTGCCACTTTTGAACGACTTATGGACCATGTGCTCAAAGGACTGCATTGGAAAACATGTTTGGTGTATCTAGACGACATTATCGTATTGGGTAAAAGTTTTGAGGAACACGTGAACAATTTGGAAGAAGTTTTCCAAAGGGTAGCTGGCGCTGGTCTGAAGCTAAGTCCTAAAAAGTGCTCACTGTTCAGGAAGGAGGTGAACTACTTAGGGCACAAGGTGACAACGAAGGGCATCTGTACTGCGAAGGAAAAGATAGAAGCAGTAAAGGATTGGCCAAGACCTAGGAACCTGCACGATTTACGAAGTTTTCTTGGGCTATGCACCTACTTCCGCCGATTTGTTCCGAACTTCGCCAGCGTTGCTAATAGCCTCCACGAGCTCACTAGGAAAAATAGAGCCTTCGAGTGGAACAAGGAGCAGGAGGAGGCTTTCCAGACTCTGAAGGAACGACTATGTACTGCACCTATGCTAGCGTATCCCGTTCCAGGTGCAACGTTTATTTTGGATACGGATGCTAGTGGTTATGCCATAGGAGGCGTACTGTCGCTGGTAATTGATGGGCAGGAGAAGGTAGTTGCCTACTATAGCCGGTCGATTGGAAAACCAGAGAGGAACTACTGCGTAACTCGGAGATCGGAGAGAACTATTAGCCTTGGTGGACTGCGTCAAACATTTCCACAAGTACCTCTATGGGCAACGTTTCCGAGTTCGAACGGACCATGCAGCGCTGAAGTGGCTACTACAGTTTAAGAATCCAGAAGGACAGCTAGCTCGGTGGATTGAAAGACTGCAAAGTTATAACTTCGCTATTGAGCACCGCAAGGGAAGTGTCCACGGTAATGCTGATGCCATGTCCCGCCGACCATGTAGCCTGGAATGTAAACACTGCTCGAAAGCTGAAGGCAAAGAGGACATTATAGACGTTCGTCTAACGACAATAACACCAGCGGAAGAGTGGAAGGAAGAACAGCTACGAAAGTCTCAGCAGGAAGATCCTGATCTGGAGCTTTTGATGCATGGACTGGAGGTGGACAGAAGACCAACCAAGGAGCAAATGGCAGCGGAAAGCCCCATCGCAAAGGCGTACTGGGCCCAATGGAACAGCTCAAGATTAATATCTGGCTGTTTGCATAGGGTATGGGAAAGTTAAGATGGCCAGTGCTCCCGCAACCTGATAGTAGTTCCAAGGGTAAGAATTCCGGATGTACTCAAGGAATTCCACAATGGTCCTAGTGGAGAGCACCTGGGAATCACGAAGACCCTGGAGATGGTTAAGCAGAGGTTCTATTGGGTTGGTTGTCGGCAATCGGTCGCAGAGTGGATTGCTAACTGCGCGGAGTGTATTGCAGCTAAGGGGCCGAAATCCAGAAGTCATGACCAGATGAAGCAATATAACTCAGGTGCACCTTTCGAGCGGATTGCCATGGAGGTAGCCGGTCCATTTCCTATGAGCGCACAGGGAAACAAATACGTCCTTGTGGTTATGGACTACTTTAGCAAATGGCAGGAGGTATACCCGATTCCAAACCAGGAAGCTAAAACAGTAGCGGAGGTATTCACCTACAATTGGGTTGCGAGATACGGTGTACCTATAGAGCTGCACTCTGACCAGGGAAGAAATTTTGAGTCGGCAGTGTTCCAAGAGATGTGCCAGATACTGGGTATCCGGAAAACTCGAACGAAGGCTCTTCGTCCCCAATCAGACGGCATGGTGGAACGGTTCAACCGAACCCTGGAAGAGAATTTGCGGAAGGTCGTGGACAAGAATGGGATACCGGTCAGCAGTGCATGAAACAACGGGTAAAACTCCTGCAAGGGTAATATTCGGCAGTGAGCTCCGTTTGCCTAGTGATCTGAAGTTAGGGGTGACTGGTGATGCTAGAAGGATTGGAAAATAGACGTCAAACATCCTGGAAGAGGAGCTGAGAGGGATACATGCTCTTGTGAGACAGCGCACACAAATTATGAGTGACAAGATGAAAGCCAGGTATGATAAGGCGATGAATTCCGGGGGTTTCCAGGAAGGAGATTTGGTGTTGCTGTACAATCCACAACGAAAGAAAGGTTTGTCCCCCAAAACTACAATGCAACTGGGAAGGTCCGTATAAGGTCGTAAAACGGCTAACTGATGTAGTGTATCGGATCCAGACCGTTGGGAGACCAAGAAACAAGATGAAGGTGGTCCACTTGGAAAGGCTTGCAGCGTTTGGAACAGCAAGTGTGTCTGATCGGGACGATCAGACTTAGGTGGGGGGCAGTGTGGCGAATTCTGCGGCAACACAAAGCGAACAACGAGAAATAGGCAGAATGTTCGAAGAATGACGTAGAATGTTCCACAAAGAGAAACGTCAAGTTGGATGAACACTGCGAACAGCGAGAGAAAGAGAATGAGCGATAAACTTCAGAATGTTCTAGAGTTGCCATAAGTGCCAGCGCAGGTATATAAGGGCGCCGCCACCGCGAGGTGAGGAGTTACAAGTCAGCAAGCTAAAAGTAAAGTGAGCGGAGAATTGAGTTGGGAATAAGCAAGATATAAGATTAATTGTGTTACCAAGTTTAGTTAAGCGCTGTTATTGCTTTAACAAGTATTGTAAAGTGTTTTTACTGTATTAGCGAGTATTGTAAATTGTTTGTTGCACAATAAAGTTAATTGTACTACAATTTGGTCATCGATTGCATTTATTTAACAATCCAGCGATACGAACCGAGGGATTTGGGAAATCCGTACGAGGTTTCAAGGATAATCGTAACAATAAGAAGTAGCAAGCTTTCTATATGTATAAATTTGTTTGTAGAACTTTTAAATAAATTTTTTTTGTAGAAGCCTTTGAACTGTACAAAGTAGAATTTTGGAAATTTAAAAATTTATACAAACAATTTTGTACGTAGAAATAGAAAACTAGTTACTTCACATGCATGAGCGCCTGGTATTGGGAAATGAGAATATCGTTCTTTTCAAATAAAAATTGATCATAAAGGGTGGCCGCGCGAAAATTGGCACTTATGTATTTTGAAAAAGACATTATATATATGTGGATAAACCATGGACTGAATGATAAAAGCTGCTATCATTTGATGGTTGTTATGCTTGATTATTTCATGTTCTGCAGATTTTCCAATCTTTAAAAGAAAAAAGTTATAGATACTAATTGTCTTGGAACATTTTTCACTCAGTTTTCAAGCAACCAAAACTATAAATTTGTACAATATGTTCATGTGAATCAAGCTGCGTTTCATGCGTGGAGGAGTCCAAGCACAACCATTCATTCGTAGGACATGGCTTAGCCCGCGTGGCCGCTGTGCATTGATACGCGACACTATGTCAATATAGTTTTAAAGTTCATACACCTCATTATTCCATCATTTAAACTTACATATTTTTCTTAGTGCATAAAATTTGATTGGAACTGAATTAGAGAATGCACACATAGCAAAGTGTTCATTCATCTGGAAGCTAATTCAGTATTGAATTCTGTTTACTTCAGCATTCTCAGTTTTTCATTCAGGTATTTACTACCTTACTGCGTGAAATCAATTTTTTTTTAATGATTGTAGATTGAAAAAAATATAAGCCACACTACCAGACCAAAGGAAAATGAATGAAATCCTACTTGTAAATATTTCATGATTAAAATTTTAAATGATTTCACAGTTTTACAGCTTTGGTACATACATACATACTTCCTCAAATATATCGTAGATATCTATCATTATCCCAGTGTATAAGAATTTTAGGAATATCTCGTCCACAATACCACCTATCGTGTACATTTTTAGTCCCAATATTTATTTTCAATTGGCTAACATATGTTCAAAATATGAGCAAAATCGGCAAGTAAATACAATTTTTAGGAATATCCTGACCCCAGCGCCACCTAGCGAGGTAGAAATATTTCTTCTCAAGGTACTGATATATGTTCCAAATATGAACCAAATCGGTCCAGCCGTTTAGTAGTTTAGTGCCATAAAATATACAGAAAACTCTATGAAATTGCGAAATCGTGACG